>NC_069503.1:469693649-469993649 GCF_027579735.1 Bombina bombina
TATATGGACAGCTCTGCTGTATGCTCTTTGCCACTTTCTGTAGGGATTGAGAATATCCCACAAGTAAGGATGAAGCCGTGGACCGGATACACTGTAGGAGAAAGAAATTTATCAGGTAAACATAAATTCTGTTATATATATATATATGTTTTGCGGTACAATAGGCAAAGTACCACAAGATGTGTGTGTGTGTGTATATATATATATATATATATATATATATATATATATATATATATATATACACATATACGTCTTTTTGGGTGAAGGGGTTAATATAACATTGTTGGTTGTGCAAAGGCATTATCTATCTTTTTAAACCATAACAATTTTAGTGTGTACTGTCCCTTTAAGTCTTACATTGTGCCAATGTTTGTGTGTGCCTCTTTTAACCCTTTCTGTGCCAATACTGTATTTAAATGCAACTCTCTAATTTTAGATACTCACCTGTCTAAACTGGTGCAGCTAAAGTCTTAACACTCATCCTTTAGAAAGGTGATATTCTGACAAATGAACCTATTATCATATGTGTTTGCTATGTAAGGATGTGTCCCCTTACTCAGCTTTGTAATCTATGCAGAGTCGGTATAATGGAAGACAGGGTTATGCAGCGTTGCATTAGCAGAAGATTACTTAGGGATTTGCTGCCCAGCAGGGTTATACGTAAGGCAGTTATGCGGAGCTTTCACCTAACTTAACAGTACATTCACTCTGCAGTTTCACAAATGATGGCTCTCGTGCCTCTACCAGCTGCACCCAAATACATGCAAAGGACAGAAGAGAACCCTTCCAGGAGTACAATTAAAACAGAATCATCCTGAGGATGATTAGTCAGAAACCCAGGACACCCCGCTGCTTACGAAATAGCAGGAGATGTTTCCTTCAAATTTAAATTAGCACATTTGTGCTTATATAGGCAGTTCTACTCGCCATGGAGATTGAGAACTCCCATATGAAAAAGATGGTCTTTAATGCATCTCCAAAGAAACCGTCTACCTTTCTTAATTGGTTCTGAGCTAATAAGCAATGAAGGTAACAGACCAGGTGTTCCTTTTGTTCCCTTGCCAAATTCAAAAATCTGTTCCCTTTACCTTCTGAAAATTGTAGGCATGGGAGAATATTCAAAAGGTGGAAGGTGCTATCTCCACTTTAGCTCGGTAGACTACCATTTCTTTAGAGTACAGTACCTCTTTTAAGGATCCTATAGACCAAAAACGTAAGTTTCCTCTCGCTTGTATCACAAGCTTCCCCAGTATTATTCGAGATCCACAAGACTGTTGGATGTACTAGGGATTCCCTGGTCTTTCAGTATAATTCACATATTTCCTCTTTTTGCATTACTATGCAGGATAATAGCCAGGTTAAAACAGGAAAGAATCTCTGATTGCTCTGGCATTGGCTTAAAGGACTTGGTATGCAGATATAGTACTCATTTCTCTTGCAAGGTGTATCCGGTCCACAGATTCATCCTTTACTTGTGGGATATTCTCCTTCCCTACAGGAAGTGGCAAAGAGAGCACACAGCAGAGCTGTCCATATAGCTCCGCCTCTAGCTCCACCCCCCAGTCATTCTCTTTGCCGGCTCTAAGCACTAGGGTCTCTCTCGGGAGGGTAAAGTGAATGTGGTGTTAGAATTGTAGTTTTTATTATCTTCAATCAAAAGTTTGTTATTTTAAATGGTACCGGTTTGTACTATTTACTCTCTAGCAGAAAAGTGATGAAGATTTCTGCTGAGAGGAAAATGATTTTAGCATGTTGTAACTAAAATCCACTGCTGTTCCCACACAGGACTGAGGAGTACCAGAAAACTTCAGTTGGGGGGAACAGTTTGCAGGGTGAAATGCAATAAGGTATGTTCAGTCATTTATTTCTAGACAAGACTGAGATAATGCTAGAAGAGGCTGACAATATCCCCATGAGGGGAGGGTAAGCTATGTTCACAGACTTAGTAAGGAATTGAATGCTTATATAATAGGGCTAATTATGCTGGTTGACACTTATTCAGGGCAGTCGATTGTTTAGCTAAGGAAAATATCGTTTGCAAGACACTTTGAAAGCCCTTTTGGGTTCTTTCTGGGGTTATTACCCACATGGCTATTTTTTATTCACTTAGGAGTGATTTCTTAGGCCTCACAGCTCCGGAATAGAGTGGGAGGAGCCTAATTTCGCGCCTCAGATGCGCAGTTAGAATTGCAGAGAAGTTCATGCAGCTTCACATGGAGGGTCCTGCTGCTGTTTGAGGGCCTTAAAGAAGCTATATTCCCCAAATCTGATCCCTAAGGGCGGGTAGGGCCACAGCAAGGCTGTGGCAAGGTGCTGTAGTAATTTTAACCGGGTGTTGGCTTTAGGCTGCTCCGGTTTGAGCATTAAGAGGTTAATTGTTTTGCAACTTGTGGTGCAATCTTATTAAGGATTTAGGTACATACTGTGAAAATTTCAAAAGGATTGCTGCATGTTTCACTGTTTTGTAAAATTGTGTGCTCTTTTTATCTCTTAAAGGCACAGTAACGTTTTTTCAAATTGTGTTTTTTATTTGATTAAAGTGATTTCCAAGCCTGCTTTTGTATATTACTAGTCTGTTAAACATGTCTGACACTAAGGAAAATCCTTGTTCAATGTGTTTAGAAGCCATGGTGGAACCCCCTCTCAGAATGTGTCCCACTTGTACTGATATGTCTATACACTTTAAAGATCATATTGTTGCACTTAAGAATGTGGCCCAAGATGATTCTCAGACTGAAGGTAACGAGGGTAGCCCGTCTGCCTCTCCCCAAGTGTCACAACCAGTTACGCCCGCGCAAGCGACGCCTAGTACCTCTAGTGCGTCTAACCCTTTTACATTACAAGACTTAGCGGCAGTCATGGATAATTCTCTTACAGCCTTCTTATCTAAACTGCCCGTGTTACCTGCAAAGCGTGATAGCTCCGTTTTAAGAACAGATTATGAGCATTCTGACGCTTTGGTAGCCGTATCCGATATACCCTCACAACGCTCTGAAGTGGGAGCGAGGGATTTGATGTCTGAGGGAGAAGTCTCTGATTAAGGAAGGGTTCCTCCTCAGACAGATTCAGATACATTGGCGTTTAAATTTAAACTAGAACACCTCCGCGTTTTGCTTAGGGAGGTATTAGTTACTTTGGATGACTGCGACCCTTTGGTGATCCCAGAGAAATTGTGTAAAATGGACAAGTACCTAGAGGTCCCTGTTTACACGGATGCGTTTCCGGTCCCTAAGAGGATTGCGGATATCGTTACTAGGGAGTGGGATAGACCAGGTGTTCCCTTTGTTCCCCCTCCTGTTTTTAAGAAAATGTTCCCCATATCTGACACCACGCGGGACTCGTGGCAGTTGTCCCTAAGGTGGAGGGGGCTGTTTCTTCCCTTGCTAAACGCACAACCATACCAATTGAAGACAGTTGTGCTTTTAAAGACCCTATGAATAAGAAGTTAGAGGGTTTACTTAAGAAAAGTTTTGTTCAACAAGTTTTTCTTCTCCAGCCTATTGCCTGCATTATTCCTGTAACTACTGCAGCCGCTTTCTGGTTTGAGGCGCTCCAGACGGAGACCTCATATGAGGAAATTATGGATAGAATTAAGGCTCTAAAGCTAGCTAATTCTTTTATCGCTGACGCCGCTTTCCAAATAGCTGTTAGCGCAAAAAATTCAGGTTTCGCCATTTTGGCGCGCAGGGCGCTATGGCTAAAGTCCTTGTTGGCCGATGTGTCGTCTAAATCCAAGCTTTTGAACATCCCTTTCAAAGGAAAGACCCTCTTCGGGCCTGAATTGAAAGAGATTATTTCAGAAATCACCGGGGGAAAAGGCCATGCTCACCCTCAGGACAAGTCCTTTTAGACAAAGAACAAAGCTAATTTCGTTCCTTTCGTAATTTCAGGAACGGCCCCGCTTCATCCTCTCCGGCTGCAAATCAAGAGGGTAACGCTTCACAGCCCAAGGCAACCTGGAAACCTTACCAGGGCTGGAATAAGGGTAAACAGGCCAAAAAGCCTGCAGCTGCCACCAAGACAGCATGAAGGGGTAGCCCCCGATCCGGGACCGGTTCTAGTAGGGGGCAGACTCTCTCTCTTCGCTCAGGCCTGGGCAAGAGATGTACATGATCCTTGGGCGTTAGATATTGTATCCCAGGGATATCTTCTAGAATTCAAGGGTTCTCCTCCAAGGTGGAGGTTCCACATTTCTCGTCTGTCTACAGATCAGACAAAGAAAGAGGCGGTTTTACGCTGTGTAGAAGATCTACATACAATGGGAGTGATCCACCCAGTTCCAATGGCGGAACAAGGGTTGGATTTTTACTCAAACCTGTTTGTGGTTCCCAAAAAAGAGGGAACTTTCAGACCCATCCTGGATCTAAAAATTCTAAACAGATTCCTCAGAGTCCCATCATTCAAGATGGAGACCATTCGACAATCTTACCAATGATCCAGGAAGGTCAATATATTACTACCGTGGATCTAAAGGATGCATACCTACACATTCCTATCCACAAAGATCCCCAGTTTCTCAGGTTCGCTTTTCTGGACAAGAATTACCAGTTTGTGGCTCTTCCTTTCGGCTTAGCCACTGCTCCCAGAATTTTGACAAAGGTGCTAGGGTCCCTCCTGGCGGTTCTAAGACCGCGGGGCATAGCAGTGGCGCCTTACCTAGACGACATCTTAATTCAGGCGCGGTCTTTCCAAAGAGCCAAGTCTCACACAGAGATTGTATTGGCCTTTCTGAGGTCTCACGGGTGGAAGGTGAACATCAAAAATAGTTCTCTTTCCCCTCTCACAAGGGTTCCCTTCCTAGGGACTCTAATAGACTCGGTAGAAATGAAAATATTTCTGACAGAGGTCAGAAAATTAAAACTCTTAACTACTTGCCGAGTTCTTCATTCCATTCCCCGGCCATCTGTGGCTCAGTGCATGGAGACAACGGATTAATGGTAGCGGCAATGGCCATAGTCCCTTTTGCTCGGATACACCTCAGACCACTGCAACTATGCATGCTCAAACAGTGGAATGGGGATTATGCAGATTTGTCTCCTCAAATTCAGTTGGACCAGGAGATCAGAAATTCTCTTCTCTGGTGGTTGTCTCAGGATCACCTGTCTCAGGGAATATGTTTCCGCAGACCAGAGTGGATCATTGTAACGACCGACGCCAGTCTGTTAGGCTGGGGTGCCGTCTTGGACTCCCTGAAAGCTCAGGGCTTATGGTCACGGGAAGAAACGCTTCTCCCGATAAACATTCTGGAACTGAGGGCGATATTCAACGCTCTTCAGGCATGGCCTCAACTAGCTGCGGCCAAATTCATCAGATTTCAGTCGGACAACATCACGACTGTAGCTTACGTCAATCATCTGGGGGGAACAAAGAGTTCACTAGCGATGACGGAAGTAACCAAAATAATGAGGGCAGAGGATCACTCCTGCCAGCTCTCAGCAATTCACATCCCAGAAGTAGACAACTGGGAGGAGTCAGACTTTTCACCCGGGGGAGTGGGAACTCCACCCGGAGGTGTTTGCCCAGCTGACTCAGCTATGGGGCACTTCAGAGTTGGATCTGATGGCGTCCCGTCAGAACTCCAAACTTCCTCTCTACGGGTCCAGGTCCCGGGACCTCAAGGCGGTATTGATAGATGCTCTAGCAGCGCCTTGGTCCTTCAATCTGGCTTATGTTTCTCCAACATAGGTGTGTCCGGTCCACGGCGTCATCCTTACTTGTGGGATATTCTCTTCCCCAACAGGAAATGGCAAAGAGCCCAGCAAAGCTGGTCACATGATCCCTCCTAGGCTCCGCCTACCCCAGTCATTCTCTTTGCCGTTGTACAGGCAACATCTCCACGGAGATGGCTTAGAGTTTTTTAGTGTTTAACTGTAGTTTTTATTATTCAATCAAGAGTTTGTTATTTTGAAATAGTGCTGGTATGTACTATTTACTCAGAAACAGAAAAGAGATGAAGATTTCTGTTTGTATGAGGAAAATGATTTTAGCAACAGTAACTAAAATCCATGGCTGTTCCACACAGGACTGTTGAGAGCAATTAACTTCAGTTGGGGGAACAGTGTGCAGTCTCTTGCTGCTTGAGGTATGACACATTCTAACAAGACGATGTAATGCTGGAAGCTGTCATTTTCCCTATGGGATCCGGTAAGCCATGTTTATTACGATCGTAAATAAGGGCTTCACAAGGGCTTATTAAGACTGTAGACTTTTCTGGGCTAAATCGATTCATTATTAACACATATTTAGCCTTGAGGAATCATTTTATCTGGGTATTTTGATATAATAATATCGGCAGGCACTGTATTAGATAAGCAGAGCCTCATTTTCGCGCCGGTGTGGCGCACTTGTTTTTGAGAGGCATGGCATGCAGTCGCATGTGAGAGGAGCTCTGATACTTAGAAAAGACTTTCTGAAGGCGTCATTTGGTATCGTATTCCCCTTTGGGTTTGGTTGGGTCTCAGCAAAGCAGATACCAGGGACTGTAAAGGGGTTAAAGTTTTAAAACGGCTCCGGTTCCGTTATTTTAAGGGTTAAAGCTTCCAAATTTGGTGTGCAATACTTTTAAGGCTTTAAGACACTGTGGTGAAAATTTGGTGAATTTTGAACAATTCCTTCATGTTTTTTCGCAATTGCAGTAATAAAGTGTGTTCAGTTTAAAATTTAAAGTGACAGTAACGGTTTTATTTTAAAACGTTTTTTGCACTTTCTTATCAAGTTTATGCCTGTTTAACATGTCTGAACTACCAGATAGACTGTGTTCTGAATGTGGGGAAGCCAGAATTCCTATTCATTTAAATAAATGTGATTTATGTGATAATGACAATGATGCCCAAGATGATTCCTCAAGTGAGGGGAGTAAGCATGGTACTGCATCATTCCCTCCTTCGTCTACACGAGTCTTGCCCACTCAGGAGGCCCCTAGTACATCTAGCGCGCCAATACTCCTTACTATGCAACAATTAACGGCTGTAATGGATAATTCTGTCAAAAACATTTTAGCCAAAATGAACCCTTGTCAGCGTAAGCGTGGCTGCTCTGTTCTAGTTACTGAAGAGCATGACGACGCTGATATTAATATCTCTGAAGGGCCCCTAACCCAATCTGAGGGGGTCAGGGAGGTTTTGTCTGAGGGAGAAATTACTGATTCAGGGAACATTTCTCAACAGGCTGAACCTGATGTGATTACATTTAAATTTAAGTTGGAACATCTCCGTATTTTGCTTAAGGAGGTATTATCCACTCTGGATGATTGTGAAAAGTTGGTCATCCCAGAGAAACTATGTAAAATGGACAAGTTCCTAGAGGTGCCGGGGCTCCCAGAAGCTTTTCCTATACCCAAGCGGGTGGCGGACATTGTTAATAAAGAATGGGAAAGGCCCGGTATTCCTTTCGTCCCTCCCCCCATATTTAAAAAATTGTTTCCTATGGTCGACCCCAGAAAGGACTTATGGCAGACAGTCCCCAAGGTCGAGGGAGCGGTTTCTACTTTAAATAAACGCACCACTATACCCATAGAGGATAGTTGTGCTTTCAAAGATCCTATGGATAAAAAATTAGAAGGTTTACTTAAAAAGATGTTTGTTCAGCAGGGTTACCTTCTACAACCAATTTCATGTATTGTCCCTGTCACTACAGCCGCATGTTTCTGGTTTGATGAACTGATAAAGGCGCTCGATAGTGATTCTCCTCCTTATGAGGAGATTATGGACAGAATCAATGCTCTCAAATTGGCTAATTCTTTCACCCTAGACGCCACTTTGCAATTGGCTAGGTTAGCGGCTAAGAATTCTGGGTTTGCTATTGTGGCGCGCAGAGCGCTTTGGTTGAAATCTTGGTCGGCTGATGCGTCTTCCAAGAACAAGCTACTAAACATTCCTTTCAAGGGGAAAACGCTGTTTGGCCCTGACTTGAAAGAGATTATCTCTGATATCACTGGGGGTAAGGGCCACGCCCTTCCTCAGGATCGGCCTTTCAAGGCAAAAAATAGACCTAATTTTCGCCCCTTTCGTAAAAACGGACCAGCCCAAAGTGCTACGTCCTCTAAGCAAGAGGGTAATACTTCTCAAGCCAAGCCAGCTTGGAGACCAATGCAAGGCTGGAACAAGGGTAAGCAGGCCAAGAAACCTGCCACTGCTACCAAGACAGCATGAAATATTGGCCCCCGATCCGGGACCGGATCTGGCGGGGGGCAGACTCTCTCTCTTCGCTCAGGCTTGGGCAAGAGATGTTCTGGATCCTTGGGCGCTAGAAATAGTCTCCCAGGGTTATCTTCTGGAATTCAAGGGACTTCCCCCAAGGGGGAGGTTCCACAGGTCTCAGTTGTCTTCAGACCACATAAAAAGACAGGCGTTCTTACATTGTGTAGAAGACCTGTTAAAAATGGGAGTGATTCATCCTGTTCCATTAAGAGAACAAGGGATGGGGTTCTACTCCAATCTGTTCATAGTTCCCAAAAAAGAGGGAACGTTCAGACCAATCTTAGATCTCAAGATCTTAAACAAGTTTCTCAAGGTTCCATCGTTCAAGATGGAAACCATTCGAACTATTCTTCCTTCCATCCAGGAAGGTCAATTCATGACCACGGTGGATTTAAAGGATGCGTATCTACATATTCCTATCCACAAGGAACATCATCGGTTCCTAAGGTTTGCATTCCTGGACAAACATTACCAGTTCGTGGCGCTTCCTTTCGGATTAGCCACTGCTCCAAGGATTTTCACAAAGGTACTAGGGTCCCTTCTAGCGGTGCTCAGACCAAGGGGCATTGCAGTAGTACCTTACCTGGACGACATTCTGATTCAAGCGTCGTCCCTTCCTCAAGCAAAGGCTCACACGGACATCGTCCTGGCCTTTCTCAGATCTCACGGCTGGAAAGTGAACGTGGAAAAGAGTTCTCTATCTCCGTCAACAAGGGTTCCCTTCTTGGGAACAATTATAGACTCCTTAGAAATGAGGATTTTTCTAACAGAGGCCAGAAAAACAAAACTTCTAGACTCTTGTCGGATACTTCATTCCGTTCCTCTTCCTTCCATAGCTCAGTGCATGGAAGTGATCGGGTTGATGGTAGCGGCAATGGACATAGTTCCTTTTGCGCGCATTCATCTAAGACCATTACAACTGTGCATGCTCAGTCAGTGGAATGGGGATTATACAGACTTGTCTCCAAAGATACGAGTAAATCAGAGGACCAGAGACTCACTCCGTTGGTGGCTGTCCCTGGACAACCTGTCACAAGGGATGACATTCCGCAGACCAGAGTGGGTCATTGTCACGACCGACGCCAGTCTGATGGGCTGGGGCGCGGTCTGGGGATCCCTGAAAGCTCAGGGTCTTTGGTCTCGGGAAGAATCTCTTCTACCGATAAATATTCTGGAACTGAGAGCGATATTCAATGCTCTCAAGGCTTGGCCTCAGCTAGCGAGGACCAAGTTCATACGGTTTCAATCAGACAACATGACGACTGTTGCGTACATCAACCATCAGGGGGGAACAAGGAGTTCCCTAGCGATGGAAGAAGTGACCAAAATCATTCTATGGGCGGAGTCTCACTCCTGCCACCTGTCTGCTATCCACATCCCAGGAGTGGAAAATTGGGAAGCGGATTTTCTGAGTCGTCAGACATTGCATCCGGGGGAGTGGGAACTCCATCCGGAAATCTTTGCCCAAGTCACTCAGCTGTGGGGCATTCCAGACATGGATCTAATGGCCTCTCGTCAGAACTTCAAAGTTCCTTGCTACGGGTCCAGATCCAGGGATCCCAAGGCGGCTCTAGTGGATGCACTAGTAGCACCTTGGACCTTCAAACTAGCTTATGTGCTCCCGCCGTTTCCTCTCATCCCCAGGCTGGTAGCCAGGATCAATCAGGAGAGGGCGTCGGTGATCTTGATAGCTCCTGCGTGGCCACGCAGGACTTGGTATGCAGATCTGGTGAATATGTCATCGGCTCCACCTTGGAAGCTACCTTTGAGACGAGACCTTCTTGTTCAGGGTCCGTTCGAACATCCGAATCTGGTTTCACTCCAGCTGACTGCTTGGAGATTGAACGCTTGATTTTATCGAAGCGAGGATTCTCAGATTCTGTTATCGATACTCTTGTTCAGGCCAGAAAGCCTGTAACTCGAAAGATTTACCACAAGATTTGGAAAAAATATATCTGTTGGTGTGAATCTAAAGGATTCCCTTGGGACAAGGTTAAGATTCCTAGGATTCTATCCTTCCTTCAAGAAGGATTGGAAAAAGGATTATCTGCAAGTTCCCTGAAGGGACAGATTTCCGCCTTGTCGGTGTTACTTCACAAAAAGCTGGCAGCTGTGCCAGATGTTCAAGCCTTTGTTCAGGCTCTGGTTAGAATCAAGCCTGTTTACAAACCTTTGACTCCTCCCTGGAGTCTCAATTTAGTTCTTTCAGTTCTTCAGGGGGTTCCGTTTGAACCCTTGCATTCCGTTGATATTAAATTATTATCTTGGAAAGTTTTGTTTTTGGTTGCAATTTCTTCTGCTAGAAGAGTTTCAGAATTATCTGCTCTGCAGTGTTCTTCTCCTTATCTGGTGTTCCATGCAGATAAGGTGGTTTTGCGTACTAAACCTGGTTTTCTTCCGAAAGTTGTTTCTAACAAAAACATTAACCAGGAGATTATCGTACCTTCTCTGTGTCCGAAACCAGTTTCAAAGAAGGAACGTTTGTTGCACAATTTGGATGTTGTTCGCGCTCTAAAATTCTATTTAGATGCTACGAAGGATTTTAGACAAACATCTTCCTTGTTTGTTGTTTATTCCGGTAAAAGGAGAGGTCAAAAAGCAACTTCTACCTCTCTCTCTTTTTGGATTAAAAGCATCATCAGATTGGCTTACGAGACTGCCGGACGGCAGCCTCCCGAAAGAATCACAGCTCATTCCACTAGGGCTGTGGCTTCCACATGGGCCTTCAAGAACGAGGCTTCTGTTGATCAGATATGTAGGGCAGCGACTTGGTCTTCACTGCACACTTTTACCAAATTTTACAAGTTTGATACTTTTGCTTCTTCTGAGGCTATTTTTGGGAGAAAGGTTTTGCAAGCCGTGGTGCCTTCCATTTAGGTGACCTGATTTGCTCCCTCCCTTCATCCGTGTCCTAAAGCTTTGGTATTGGTTCCCACAAGTAAGGATGACGCCGTGGACCGGACACACCAATGTTGGAGAAAACAGAATTTATGTTTAACAGATAAATTACTTTCTCCAACGGTGTGTCCGGTCCACGGCCCGCCCTGGTTTTTTTTTAATCAGGTCTGATATTTTATTTTCTTTAACTACAGTCACCACGGTACCATATGATTTCTCCTATGCAAATATTCCTCCTTAACGTCGGTCGAATGACTGGGGTAGGCGGAGCCTAGGAGGGATCATGTGACCAGCTTTGCTGGGCTCTTTGCCATTTCCTGTTGGGGAAGAGAATATCCCACAAGTAAGGATGACGCCGTGGACCGGACACACCGTTGGAGAAAGTAATTTATCAGGTAAACATAAATTCTGTTTTTTCCACTGTTTCCCCTTCTCCCTCGTCTGGTCGCCAGAATCAAGCAGGAGAAGGCTTTGGTGATTCTGATAGCGCCTGCGTGGCCACGCAGGACTTGGTATGCAGACCTAGTGGACATGTTATCTGTCCCACCATGGACACTGCCAATGAGGCAGGATCTTCTAATACAGGGTCCGTTCAAGCATCCAAATCTAGTTTCTCTACGTCTGACTGCTTGGAGATTGAACGCTTAATTCTATCAAAGCGTGGTTTCTCTGAGTCAGTTATAGATACTCTGATTCAGGCTAGAAAGCCTGTCACCAGGAAAATCTACCATAAGATATGGCGGAAATATCTGGGTTGGTGTGAATCCAAGGGTTACTCATGGAGTAAGATTAGGATTCCCAGGATATTGTCTTTCCTCCAAGAAGGATTGGAGAAAGGATTGTCAGCTAGTTCCTTAAAGGGACAGATATCTGCTCTGTCTATCCTTTTACACAAGCGTCTGGCAGAGGTACCAGACGTTCAAGCGTTTGCTCAGGCTTTAGTCAGAATCAAGCCTGTCTATAAACCTGTGGCTCTGCCATGGAGTCTAAATCTAGTTCTTTCAGTTCCTCAAGGGGTTCCGTTTGAACCTTTACATTCCATAGACATTAAGTTGTTATCTTGGAAAGTTTTGTTTTTGGTAGCTATCTCTTCTGCTCGAAGAGTTTCAGAATTATCTGCCTTACAGTGTGATTCACCTTACCTGGTGTTCCACGCAGATAAGGTAGTTTTGCGTACCAAGCCTGGTTTTCTTCCTAAAGTTGTTTCTAACAAGAATATTAACCAGGAAATAGTTGTTCCTTCTCTGTGTCCTAATCCATCTTCGAAGAAGGAACGTCTGTTGCACAATCTTGATGTAGTTCGTGCTTTAAAGTTCTATTTACAAGCAACTAAGGATTTCAGACAAACATCCTCCTTGTTTGTTATCTATTCTGGTAAGAGGAGAGGTCAGAAAGCGACTGCTACCTCTCTTTCCTTTTGGCTGAAAAGCATCATCCGTTTGGCCTATGAGACTGCTGGCCAGCAGCCTCCTGAAACAATTACTGCTCATTCTACTAGAGCAGTGGCTTCCACATGGGCTTTCAAAAATGAGGCTTCTGTTGAACAGATTTGTAAGGCAGCGACTTGGTCTTCACTGCATACTTTTTCCAAATTTTACAAATTCGATACTTTTGCTTCTTCGGAGGCTATTTTTGGGAGAGAGGTTTTGCAAGCTGTGGTGCCTTCCGTTTAAGGTACCTGTCTTGTTCCCTCCCTTCATCCGTGTCCTAAAGCTTTGGTATTGGTATCCCACAAGTAAAGGATGAATCCGCGGACTGGATACACCTTACAAGAGAAAACAGAATTTATGCTTACTTGATAAATTACTTTCTCTTGCGGTGTATCCAGTCCACGGCCCACCCTGGCATTTAAGTCAGGTAAAAATTTTTGTTTAAACTACAGTCACCACTGCACCCTATGGTTTCTCCTTTTTCTTCCTAACCTTTGGTCGAATGACTGGGGGGTGGAGCTAGAGGGGGAGCTATATGGACAGCTCTGCTGTGTGCTCTCTTTGCCACTTCCTGTAGGGAAGGAGAATATCCCACAAGTAAAGGATGAATCCGTGGACTGGATACACCACAAGAGAAAGTAATTTATCAGGTAAGCATAAATTCTGTTTTTCTTTTAGTCAACCTTGTCTCCTCTTAGGAAGGACCTTCTCTCTCAAAGACCTGTCTTCCATCAAGACCTCAAATCTTTTAATTTCATGGCATGGCGATTGAACTCCTAATCTTGTCTTAGAGGTTTTTCAGATCAATTGATTAGACACTGATTGAGGCCAAACAGCCTATGAAATGACTAATTTATCACAAAGTCTGTAAAGTTTTCCTTTTCTGGTGTGAATCGAATAATTATCTCTTAGAATTCCTCAAATTCTAGCATTTTTGCAGGATGGTCTGGAAAAAGTTTTTTCATGCATTTCTATAAAAGAGTAAATTTCTGCCTCATCAGTCGTGTATCGCAAAAAGATTTCAAGAGTGTTCTAGCCTTTGTTCAAGCATTGGTCAAGATGAGACTAGATATCAGGTCTGCTTCCCCTCTGTGGAACCTTAACTTGTTTTTGAGGTTCTTTAGACTCAGCTGTTTGAACTTATGCATAGTCTGAACATACATATTTTGTCTTGGAATGTTGAACTTTCTACTCTCTTGTGACTCTCCTTACCTGATTTTTCATCAGGATAAAGCAGTTTTAAGAACTACTCTTACCTTCCTAAGGTTGTTTCTTCTTATAGCATTTTCTTCCTTGTTCATCCATTTCTCACAAGGTACAAAAAGCTTTTGCAATACCTTGACAGCTTGGCTAAAAGCTTTGATTCACAAAGCATATATGCTAGCAAGGAAGTCTCCTGAAGAGCTAATTACTTCTTATTTCTTTCTAATGGCACGGTGAGTCCACGGATCATCTTAATTACTGTTGGGAATATCACTCCTGACCAGCAGTAAGAGACAAAGAGCACCACAGCAAAAGCTGTTAAATACCACTCCTCCTACCCACAATCCCCGGTCATTCTCTTTGCTTGTATCAGTTGCAAGGAGGGGTAAAGTTAGGTGTCCAATTCTTCAATCAAGAATTTATTTTTTAAGCAGAGCAAGTTTGCTCTGATTTTCTTTGGGGTTTAGCCATAGTCCATGTCAGTCTCTTCAGTAGAGCAAGTGGTGGCTTTTAAGCATTTGGGAACTTGTGGGGTATAATCCCCACTGGGCCTCCCAAGTAATTTCTTGCTGCCCTTGGTTGAAAGTTTGAGTAAGTTTACTCAGCCTTTTCTTTTCTCCAACATTGGTGTGTCCGGTCCACGGCGTCATCCTTACTTGTGGGAATATCTCTTCTCCAACAGGAAATGGCAAAGAGTCCCAGCAAAGCTGGCCATATAGTCCCTCCTAGGCTCCGCCCACCCCAGTCATTCTCTTTGCCGTTGCACAGGCAACATCTCCACGGAGATGGTTAAGAGTATGTGGTGTTTAGTTGTAGTTTTTTATTCTACTATCAAGAGTTTATTTTAAAATAGTGCTGGTATGTACTATTTACTCTGAAACAGAAAAGGATGAAGATTTCTGTTTGTGAGAGGAAGATGATTTTAGCAGACAGTAACTAAAATCGATTGCTGTTTCCACATAGGACTGTTGAGATGAAGTAACTTCAGTTGGGGGAAACAGTTAGCAGACTTTTCTGCTTAAGGTATGACTAGCCATATTTCTAACAAGACTGTGTAATGCTGGAAGGCTGTCATTTCCCCTCATGGGGACCGGTAAGCCATTTTCTTAGTTTCAAACAGAATAACAGGCTTAATATGGGCTATAAAACTGGTAGACACTTTTATGGGCTAAATCGATTGCTTTATTTAGACATTTTATTCATGTTTATGCTGATAATTCACACTTATAAACTTGGGGAACGTTTTTTAACGGCAGGCACTGTGTTAGACACCTTTTCCAGTCAGGGAGGGCCTTCCCAGTTGTAGGCTGAGCCTCATTTTCGCGCCATTACTGCACAGTTGTTTTTGAGAGCAAGACATGCAGATGCATGTGTGAGGACCAGAAAGTTGTTGGAAAAGTTTCTAGAAGGCGTCATTTGGTATCGTATTCCCCTCTGGGCTTGGTAAAGTCGCAGCAAAGGCTGTAGCTGGGACTGTATAGGGGTTAAATTTGTAAACGGCTCCGGTTCCGTTATTTTAAGGGTTAAAGCTCTGAAAATTGGTATGCAATACTCTTAAGGCTTTAAGACACTGTGGTGAAATTTTGGTAAATTTTGAACAATTCCTTCATACTTTTTCACATATTCAGTAATAAAGTGTGCTCTGTTTAAAATTTAAAGAGACAGTAACGGTTTTGTTTTAAAACGTTTTTTGTGCTTTATTGACAAGTTTAAGCCTGTTTAACATGTCTGTGCCTTCGGATAAGCTATGTTCTATATGTGTCTCCCCATTCAAAATTGTGTGATAATTGTGCCATAGCGTCCAAACAAAGGAAGGACAGTACTGCCACAGATAATGAAATTGCCCAAGATGATTCCTCAGATGAGGGGAGTAGACATGATACTACATCATCCCCTACTGTGTCTACACCAGTTTTGCCCACGCAGGAGGCCCCTAGTACATCTAGCGCGCCAATGCTTATTACCATGCAACAATTGACGGCTGTAATGGATAACTCCATAGCAAATATTTTATCCAAAATGCCTGCATATCAGAGAAAGCGCGATTGCTCTGTTTCTCTTGTTAAGTGTAGTCAGTCCACGGGTCATCCATTACTTATGGAATATATCTCTTCCTAACAGGAAGCTGCAAGAGGATCACCCAGCAGAGCTGCTACACAGCTCCTCCCCTCACATGTCATATTCAGTCATTCTCTTGCAGCCTAACTAGATAGGTCGCTGTGAGAGGTCTGTGGTGTTTTTTAACTTAGTTTATTTCTACAATCAAAAGTTTGTTATTTTAAATAGCACCGGTGTGTGTTGTTTATTCTCAGGCAGCATTAGAAGAAGAATCTGCCTGCGTTTTCTATGATCTTAGCAGACGTAACTAAGATCCACTGGCTGTTCTCATCTGAGGAGTGAGGTAACTTCAGAGAAGGGGAATAGCATGCAGGGCCCCCCTGCAAATGAGGTATGTGCAGTAATTATTTTTCTGAGGAATGGAATTGACTGAGAAAATTCTGCTGATACCAATGTAAAGTAAGTTCAGCCTTAAATGCAGTGATAGCGACTGGTATTAGGCTGATGAGTGTGTGTACACTGAATGTATTTTTCTAAGGAATGGAATTGACTCTGAAAATACTGTTAATACTGAAATAATCTGAGCCTTAACTGCAGTAAAAGCGACTGGTAGCAGGCTTATTAATAACAATTCATAACTTTTCAAATGTATGTTTAAAACGTTTACTGGCATGTTAATCGTTTTTTGTGAGGTATTTGGTGATAAAACTTATTGGGGCATGATTTTTACCACATGGCCATCTTTGTTTTCTGCATAGAAACAGTTTTCTGAGCTTCCCCACTGTTGTAATATGAGTGGGAGGGGCCTATTTTAGCGCTTTTTTGCGCAGTAAAAATTCAGTCACAATCTGTCTACTTCATCCTCCATGATCCAGATCGTCTCTAGAGAGCTCAGGGGTCTTCAAAATTCATTTTGAGGGAGGTAATCAGTCACAGCAGACCTGTGACAGTGTGTTTTGACTGTGAGAAAAACGTTAATTATTAAATTGTTAATCCGTTTTTGGGTATTAAGGGGTTAATCATCCATTTGCTGGTGGGTGCAATCCTTTGCTAACTTAATACATTTACTGTGAAAAATTGGTTGCTATAACTATTTTGGTTCATTGTTATTTCAACTGTGACAGCTTTTTGTGCTTCTTAAAGGCACAGTAGCGTTTTTTATATTGCTTGTAAATTTATTTAGAAAAGTATTTCCAAGCTTGCTAAGTCTCATTGCTAGTCTGTTTAAACATGTCTGACACAGATGAATCTCTTTGTTCACTATGTTTAAAGGCCAATGTGGAGCCCAATAGAAATTTATGTACTAATTGCATTGATGCTACTTTAAATAAAAGTCAATCTTTACATGTAAAGAAATTATCACCAGACAACGAGGGGGAAGTTATGCCGACTAACTCTCCTCACGTGTCAGTACCTTCGCCTCCCGCTCAGGAGGTGCGTGATTTTGTGGCGCCAAGTACATCAGGGAGGCCCTTACAAATCACTTTGCAAGACATGGCTACTGTTATGACAGAAGTATTATCTAAATTGCCAGAATTAAGAGGCAAGCGCGATAGCTCTGGGTTAAGGACAGAGCGCGCGGATGAGGTGACAGCCATGTCAGATACTGCGTCACAGTTTGCAGAACGTGAAGACGGAGAGCTTCATTCTGTGGGTGACGGATCTGATCCAGGGAGACTGGATTCAGAGATTTCTAATTTTAAATTTAAGCTTGAGAACCTCCGCATATTGTTAGGGGAGGTATTAGCGGCTCTGAATGATTGTAACACGGTTGCAATTCCAGAAAAATTATGTAGGTTGGATAGATACTATGCGGTACCGGTGTGTACTGACGTTTTTCCTATACCTAAAAGGCTTACAGAGATTATTAGCAAGGAGTGGGATAGACCTGGTGTGCCCTTTTCCCCTCCTCCCATATTTAGGAAAATGTTTCCTATAGACGCCACCACACGAGACTTATGGCAGACGGTCCCTAAGGTGGAGGGAGCAGTTTCTACTTTAGCTAAGCGTACCACTATCCCGGTGGAGGATAGTTGTGCCTTTTCAGATCCAATGGATAAGAAATTAGAGGGTTACCTTAAGAAAATGTTTGTTCAACAAGGTTTTATCTTACAGCCCCTTGCATGCATTGCGCCTGTCACTGCTGCGGCGGCATTCTGGTTTGAGTCTCTGGAAGAGGCCATTCGCACAGCTCCATTGGATGAAATTATGAACAAGCTTAAAGCACTTAAGCTAGCTAACGCATTTGTTTCTGATGCCGTCGTACATTTAACCAAACTTACGGCTAAGAACTCCGGATTCGCCATCCAAGCGCGCAGAGCGCTATGGCTTAAATCCTGGTCAGCGGACGTGACTTCTAAATCTAAATTGCTTAATATTCCTTTCAAAGGGCAGACCTTATTCGGGCCCGGCTTGAAAGAAATTATAGCTGACATTACGGGAGGTAAGGGCCATGCTCTACCTCAGGACAGGGCCAAATCAAAGGCCAAACAGTCTAATTTTCGTGCCTTTCGTAACTTCAAGGCTGGAGCAGCATCAACTTCCTCCGCTCCAAAACAGGAAGGAGCTGTTGCTCGTTACAGGCAGGGCTGGAAAGTTAACCAGTCCTGGAACAAGGGCAAACAGGCCAAGAAACCTGCTGCTGCCTCCAAGACAGCATGAAGAGAGGGCCCCCTATCCGGAAACGGATCTAGTGGGGGGCAGACTTTCTCTCTTCGCCCAGGCTTGGGCAAGAGATGTCAAGGATCCCTGGGCGTTGGAGATCATATCTCAGGGATATCTCCTGGACTTCAAAACTTCTCCTCCACGAGGGAGATTTAATCTTTCAAGGTTATCAGCAAACCAAATAAAGAAAGAGGTGTTTCTACGCTGTGTACAAGACCTTTTACTAATGGGGGTGATCCACCCAGTTCCGCGGACGGAACACGGGCAGGGATTCTATTCAAATCTATTTGTGGTTCCCAAGAAAGAGGGAACCTTCAGACCAATCTTGGACTGAAAAATCCTAAACAAATTTCTAAGAGTTCCATCATTCAAAATGGAAACTATTCGAACCATCCTTCCCATGATCCAAGAGGGTCAGTACATGACCACAGTGGATTTAAAGGATGCCTACCTTCACATACCGATTCACAAGGATCATTATCGGTACCTAAGATTTGCTTTCCTAGACAGGCATTACCAGTTTGTAGCTCTTCCCTTCGGATTAGCTACGGCTCCAAGAATCTTTACAAAAGTTCTGGGCTCACTTCTGGCGGTACTAAGACCGCGAGGCATAGCGGTGACTCCGTACCTAGACGACATTCTGATACAAGCGTCAAGTTTTCAAACTGCCAAGTCTCATACAGAGATAGTTCTGGCATTTCTGAGGTCGCATGAGTGGAAGGTGAACGTGGAAAAGAGTTCTCTATTACCACTTACAAGAGTTCCCTTTCTAGGGACTCTTATAGATTCTGTAGAGATGAAAATTTACCTGACAGAGGCCAGGTTATCAAAACTTCTAAATGCTTGCCGTGTCCTTCATTCCATTCCACACCCGTCAGTAGCTCAGTGCATGGAAGTAATCGGCTTAATGGTAGCGGCAATGGACATAGTACCATTTCCGCGCCTGCATCTCAGACCGCTGCAATTGTGCATGCTAAGTCAGTGGAACGGGGATTACTCAGATTTGTCCCCCCTACTAAGTCTGGATCAAGAGACCAGAGATTCTCTTCTATGGTGGCTCTCTCGGCCACATCTGTCCAAGGGGATGACCTTTCGCAGGCCAGATTGGACGATTGTAACAACAGACGCCAGCCTTCTAGGCTGGGGCGCAGTCTGGAACTCCCTGAAAGCTCAGGGATTATGGACTCAGGAGGAGAAACTCCTCCCAATAAATATTCTGGAATTAAGAGCAATATTCAATGCTCTCCTAGCTTGGCCTCAGTTAGCAACTCTGAGGTTCATCAGATTTCAGTCGGACAACATCACAACTGTGGCTTACATCAACCATCAAGGGGGAACCAGAAGTTCCCTAGCGATGTTGGAAGTCTCAAAGATAATTCGCTGGGCAGTCTCACTCTTGCCACCTGTCAGCGATTTACATCCCAGGCGTAGAGAACTGGGAGGCGGATTTTCTAAGTCGCCAGACTTTTCATCCGGGGGAGTGGGAACTTCATCCGGAGGTCTTTGCTCAACTGATTCTTCGTTGGGGCAAACCAGATCTGGATCTCATGGCGTCTCGCCAGAACGCCAAACTTCCTTGTTACGGGTCCAGGGACCCGGGAGCGGTGCTGATAGATGCTCTGACAGCCCCTTGGGTCTTCAACATGGCTTATGTGTTTCCACCATTCCCGATGCTTCCTCGTTTGATTGCCAAGATCAAACAGGAGAGAGCTTCGGTGATTCTGATAGCGCCTGCGTGGCCACGCAGGACCTGGTATGCAGACCTAGTGGACATGTCGTCCTGTCCACCGTGGTCTCTGCCTCTGAGACAGGACCTTCTAATTCAGGGTCCTTTCAAACATCCAAATCTAATTTCTCTGAGGCTGACTGCATGGAGATTGAACGCTTGATTCTATCAAAGCGTGGCTTCTCGGAGTCGGTTATTGATACCTTAATACAGGCTAGGAAGCCTGTTACCAGAAAAATTTACCATAAGATATGGCGTAAATATTTATATTGGTGCGAATCCAAGAGTTACTCATGGAGTAAGGTTAGGATTCCTAGGATATTGTCCTTTCTACAAGAGGGTTTAGAAAAGGGCTTATCTGCTAGTTCGTTAAAGGGACAGATTTCTGCTCTGTCTATTCTTCTACACATACGTCTGGCTGAAGTTCCAGACGTTCAGGCTTTTTGTCAGGCTTTAACTAGGATTAAGCCTGTGTTTAAGACTGTTGCTCCACCGTGGAGCTTAAACTTAGTTCTTAATGTTCTTCAAGGCGTTCCATTTGAACCCCTTCATTCCATCGATATCAAGCTGTTATCCTGGAAGGTTTTGTTTTTGATGGCTATTTCCTCGGCTCGAAGAGTCTCTGAGTTATCTGCCTTACATTGTGATTCTCCTTATCTGATTTTTCATTCAGACAAGGTAGTTCTGCGTACTAAACCTGGGTTCTTACCTAAGGTAGTTACTAACAGGAATATCAATCAAGAGATTGTTGTTCCATCACTGTGTCCTAACCCTTCTTCAAAGAAGGAACGACTTTTGCATAATTTGGACGTAGTCCGTGCCCTGAAGTTCTATTTGCAGGCAACTAAAGATTTTCGTCAAACTTCTTCCCTGTTTGTCGTTTACTCTGGACAGAGAAGAGGTCAAAAGGCTTTGGCTACCTCTCTCTCTTTTTGGCTTCGTAGCATAATACGCTTAGCCTATGAGACTGCTGGACAGCAGCCTCCTGAAAGGATTACAGCTCATTCTACTAGAGCTGTGGCTTCCACCTGGGCCTTTAAAAATGAGGCCTCTGTTGAACAGATTTGCAAGGCTGCGACTTGGTCTTCGCTTCACACCTTTTCAAAATTTTACAAAGTTGACACTTTTGCTTCTTCGGAGGCTATTTTTGGGAGAAAGGTACTTCAGGCAGTGGTTCCTTCTGTTTAATGTTCCTGCCTTGTCCCTCCCTTCATCCGTGTACTTTAGCTTTGGTATTGGTATTCCATAAGTAATGGATGACCCGTGGACTGACTACACTTAACAAGAGAAAACATAATTTATGCTTACCTGATACATTTATTTCTCTTGTAGTGTAGTCAGTCCACGGCCCGCCCTGTCTTTAAGGCAGACCTAAATTTTAATTAAACTCCAGTCACCACTGCACCCTATGGTTTCTCCTTTCTCGTCTGCTTTGGTCGAATGACTGAATATGACATGTGAGGGGAGGAGCTGTGTAGCAGCTCTGCTGGGTGATCCTCTTGCAGCTTCCTGTTAGGAAGAGATATATTCCATAAGTAATGGATGACCCGTGGACTGACTACACTACAAGAGAAATAAATTTATCAAGTAAGCATAAATTATGTTTTTAAACACTGAAGAGCAGGAGGGCGCTGATGATAATTGTTCTGTCATACCCTCACACCAATCTGAAGTGGCCATGAGGGAGGTTTTGTCAGATGGGGAAATTTCAGATTCAGGAAAAATTTCTCAACAAGCTGAACCTGATGTTGTGACATTTAAATTTAAATTAGAACATCTCCGCGCACTGCTTAAGGAGGTGTTATCTACTCTGGATGATTGTGACAACTTGGTCATTCCAGAGAAATTATGCAAGATGGACAAGTTTCTAGAGGTTCCGGTGCACCCCGACGCTTTTCCTATACCCAAGACATAGTGAATAAGGAGTGGGAGAAGCCCGGCATACCTTTTTGTTCCCCCACCTATATTTAAGAAATTATTTCCTATGGTCGACCCCAGAAAGGACTTATGGCAGACAGTCCCTAAGGTCGAGGGGGCAGTTTCTACTCTAAACAAGCGAACTACTATCCCTATCGAGGATAGTTGTGCTTTCAAAGATCCTATGGATAAAAAATTGGAAGGTTTGCTTAAATAGATTTTTGTACAGCAGGGTTACCTTCTACAGCCCATTTCGTGAATTCTTCCTGTCACTACAGCAGCGTGGTTCTGGTTCGAGGAACTAGAAAAGTCGCTCAGTAGAGAGACTCCGTATAAGGAGGTTATGGACAGAGTTCACGCACTTAAGTTGGCTAACTCTTTTATTTTAGATGCCCCTTTGCAATTAGCTAGATTAGCGGCGAAAAATTCAGGGTTTGCAATTGTGGCACGCAGAGCGCTTTGGCTAAAGTCTTGGTCAGCGGATGTATCATCCAAGACAAAATTGCTTAACATCCCTTTCAAAGGTAAAACTCTCTTTGGGCCAGAATTGAAAGAGATTATCTCAGACATTACTGGGGGAAAGGGCCACGCCCTTCCACAAGAATAATAGATTCCTTAGAAATTAGGATTTTTCTGACAGATGTCAGAAAGTCAAAACTTCTAAGCGCTTGTCAAGTTCTTCACTCTGTTCCACGTCCTTCCATAGCTCAGTGCATGGAAGTGGTAGGGTTGATGGTTGCAGCAATGGACATAGTTCCTTTTGCACGAATTCATCTAAGACCATTACAACTGTGCATGCTGAAACAGTGGAATGGGGACTCTACAGACTTGTCTCCAGTGATTCAAGTAGATCAGAAGACCAGAGAGTCACTCCATTGGTGGCTGACCCTGGACCATTTATCCCAGGGAATGAGCTTCCGCAGACCAGAGTGGGTCATTGTCACGACCGACGCCAGTCTAGTGGGCTGGGGCGCGGTCTGGGAATCCCTGAAAGCTCAGGGACTATGGTCTCTGGAAGAGTCTCTTCTCCCGATAAACATTCTGGAACTAAGAGCGATATTCAATGCTCTCAGGGCTTGGCCTCAGCTTGCAAAGGCCAGATTCATAAGATTCCAATCAGACATCATGACGACTGTTGCGTATATCAATCATCAGGGGGGAACAAGGAGTTCCCTAGCGATGAAAGAAGTGACCAAAATAATACAATGGGCGGAGGATCACTCCTGCCATCTATCTGCGATCCACATCCCAGGTGTGGAAAACTGGGAAGCGGATTATCTGAGTCGTCAGACTTTCCATCCGGGGGAGTGGGAACTCCACCCGGATATCTTTGCCCAGTTGACTCAATTATGGGGCATTCCAGACATGGATCTGATGGCGTCTCGTCAGAACTTCAAGGTTCCTTGTTACGGGTCCAGATCCAGGGATCCCAAGGCGACTCTAGTGGATGCACTAGTAGCACCTTGGACTTTCAACCTAGCTTATGTGTTCCCTCCGTTTCCTCTCATTCCCAGGCTGGTAGCCAGGATCAAACAGGAGAGGGCCTCGGTGATCTTGATAGCTCCTGCGTGGCCTCGCAGGACTTGGTATGCAGACCTGGTGAATATGTCATCGGTTCCACCATGGAAGCTACCTTTGAGACAGGACCTTCTTGTTCAGGGTCCATTCGAACATCCAAATCTGGTCTCCCTCCAGCTGACGGCTTGGAGATTGAACGCTTGATTCTATCAAAGCGTGGGTTTTCAGATTCTGTGATAGATACTCTGGTTCAGGCCAGAAAACCGGTAACTAGAAAGATTTACCATAAAATATGGAAAAGATATATCTGTTGGTGTGAATCCAAGGGATTACCATGGAATAAGATAAAAATTCCTAAGATTCTTTCCTTTCTGCAGGAAGCTTTGGATAAAGGATTATCTGCGAGTTCTCTAAATGGACAGATTTCTGCTTTATCTGTCTTATTACACAAACGACTGGCAGCTGTGCCAGATGTTCAAGCATTTGTTCAGGCTCTGGTCAGGATCAAGCCTGTTTACAGACCTTTGACTCCTCCCTGGAGTCTAAATCTAGTTCTTTCAGTTCTTCAAGGGGTTCTGTTTGAACCTCTACATTCCATAGATATTAAGTTATTATCTTGGAAAGTTTTGTTTTTGGTTGCTATTTCTTCTGCTAGAAGAGTTTCTGAGTTATCTGCTCTGCAGTGTACTCCGCCCTATCTGGTGTTCCATTCAGATAAGGTTGTTTTGCGTACTAAGCCTGGTTTTCTTCCAAAGGTTGTTTCCAACAAGAATATTAACCAGGAGATAGTTGTACCTTCTTTGTGTCCGAAACCAGTTTCAAAGAAGGAACGTTTGCTATACAACTTAGATGTAGTCCGTGCTCTAAAGTTCTACTTAGAAGCTACAAAAGATTTCAAACAAACATCTTCTCTGTTTGTTGTTTATTCTGGTAAAATGAGAGGTCAAAAAGCGACTTCTACCTCTCTTTCCTTTTGGCTTAAAAGCATCATCCGATTGGCTTACGAGACTGCCGGACGGCAGCCTCCTGAAAGAATCACAGCTCACTCCACTAGGGCTGTGGCTTCCACATGGGCCTTCAAGAACGAGGCTTCTGTTGATCAGATATGTAAGGCAGCGACTTGGTCTTCACTGCACACCTTTGCCAAATTTTACAAATTTGATACTTTTGCTTCTTCGGAGGCTATTTTTGGGAGAAAGGTTTTGCAAGCCGTGGTGCCTTCCGTTTAGGTAACCTGATTTGCTCCCTCCCTTCATCCGTGTCCTAAAGCTTTGGTATTGGTTCCCACAAGTAAGGATGACGCCGTGGACCGGACACACCCATGTTGGAGAAAACAGAATTTATGCTTACCTGATAAATTACTTTCTCCAACGGTGTGTCCGGTCCACGGCCCGCCCTGTTTTTTTTAATCAGGTCTGATGAATTATTTTCTCTAACTACAGTAACCACGGTACCATATGGTTTCTCCTATAATTTTCCTCCTGTCCGTCGGTCGAATGACTGGGGTGGGCGGAGCCTAGGAGGGACTATATGGCCAGCTTTGCTGGGACTCTTTGCCATTTCCTGTTGGGGAAGAGATATTCCCACAAGTAAGGATGACGCCGTGGACCGGACACACCGTTTGAGAAAGTAATTTATCAGGTAAGCATAAATTCTGTTTTTTTCCACAGGTCCATGTGAGGTGGTAGGAAGCCCCTCTCATAGCAAGTGAGCTGTCCTGCTGCCGGACAGGTTTTTGAGGTAAGTGCCTATTTCTTTCCCAATTTTGATATAGGAGCATTTGGCACTTTGACAGTTAATTCTGTCTAAATACACAATCATCTTTCTTGGTTAACAGTTTATTGTATTACAGTTTTGCCGGCACTGGGGATGTTTGGCTCAGCTTATGTTTTCACTCTGGTGTACATGTTTTTTTATTTGTGTATTAATGACTACCGGGAGGTTTGTTAGGCCACGCCCACAGTAGACGGGCTAATTTGAGATAGCAAGGACGTTTTTGGTGCCCTTTTAGCTGTTTACTGTTGTTCCTGGATGTTGCAGCTCTGTTGCATAGCTCCTCAGAGGTGGTTCAGCGTTCTCTCCGGTGCGGCTGTATGGGGGTCCGGATCATTTTCTGACTTTGTTTCCGGCAGCAAGGAGGTCGGGTAGGCACCTCAGCAGAGCTTGCTGAGGTGTGAAGGTTGCCTGTTTTTTTGTGGGGCTGTTGCTTTGTTTATATTTAAGTTTGTCTGAATTTCAGGGACTATAACGCTTGTGTCTCTTTTTGCATTCATTTTGTGAAAAATTGTTGCTGCTGTTTATTTAAGGATTTTCTAGTTTAAATTTTAAACACTTTTTTTTTAAAGGGACAGTAACGTTTTTATTTTGATGATTTTGATGATTTTCTGAATTGAACTTTTTTTTATTGATTTAAAGTTTTTTCCTTTGGAATAAGATGAACCAAGAGGCCCTGCAAGCTGTTGCTTGTTCTCTATGTTTATTTTGAAATATTTTTATTTAGGTTTTTGTACATGCTTACATAAAACAGCAACAAAACAAATAATAATCCAAAGATTCCAACATTACTTATGCTCAACTCTCATTTGTGAAATAGTTAAATGACAAACGCTTTTATACCTTCTGTTGCTCTTTATCTATGGCGTGATCCGCCTTTCCGCATCTCCTGCTCTCCCCCCCCTTTTAGAGGCCTCGTGGTAGTGAATGTAAGGTTCCCATTGCAACAAGAATGCTTCCCTAGTATTTAGGGTTTCAGCTACTGCGCTCGCTTTCTCAAAGTGATAAGTTATTTTTTGCTTTACCCTTTCAAAACTGGGTGGGGCACTCTTCCAAAATTGGACAACACTCAACCTAACTATAGTGCAGATCCACATAACTAGTTTGTTATTATGTTTGGTGAAATCCCCAATCGGGAAGTGTAGTAAGGCCTGTTCCATAGTTAAAGTCACCCTCTTCTGGAATATCTCGCTAATGATTTTAGAGGTATGGTCCCAAATTTCCTTTGCGTATCTACAACTCCAACACATGTGTGTGTAGGTCCCTGTTTCCCCACATCCCCTGTAACACAATTTAGTTAGTGGGTCATTTCCTCCTCCCGGTCTAGCCGGGTACAGGTACCACCGAAAGGCCACCTTTATAAAATTTTCCTTGAGTGTTGCGTTTTGTGAGAAAGATAACCCGCCCATAAGGTTTTCTGTCCACTTTTCGACTGACCACGTTTTCCCTGTGTCCTGTTCCCATTTTACCATGAGGTGAGATTTGTTAGCTTTCGGTGGCCGGTTGAAGATTTTGTAAAGGGCAGAGATACCTCCCCTTATATGATGAGTTGACAAACCAAATGTTTCTAATGTAGTGCATGGCGGGGCTCTTTCACTACCCATTATCTGTTGAACCCTAGATTTTAATTGTAAGTAATGGTACCAAATATGTTTATCTTCAGGGTCAAGGGCTTGGTATTGATCATAGGTCATCAGAGACCCTTCTTTATATGCATCTGCTATCCTATACAACCCTTTGTTGCTCCATTTCTGTTGTGTGGCTGTGTCGATAAGCGAATGTTGAGTTATCAAAGGGGTTATTTTCGATTTCTCATTGAGTAGAGGAAATTTTAAATTTAGCTTTTTCCAAATGTATAGAGTATGTTGTATAGCAATGTAGTCACATTTTTTGTGTGGAGTAGTGTTATGTGGGGTCCATAATAAGTTAGATACTGGAAAAATGTTTAGAATCTTAGATTCAATATGAACCCATTGTGATAAGTTACTGGTGTGGAACCACTTCAAGGTTTGTGCCATACGGGCCGAATAGTAGTAAGAGACTAGGTTAGGAAGTCCCCCCCTTCCTATCAGTGCACATGATTTGTTTATTAATCCTCGCCCTCTTACCCTGCCATATGAAGTTAAGAATGTCCCTTTGGAGCTTGTGCAGTTCCGTGAGTGGTAGTGTTATTGGCAGGGATCGAAATAAGTATAGTAGCTTGGGGAGTAAAGACATCTTTATAGATATTATTCTCCCATATAAGGATAGTTTCAGTTTCATCCATTTTGCTAACAGCCCTCTGGCATGTGCAAACATTGGTAAATAATTCAAGTGGTTAAGGGAATGTATATTGTTGGATAGATTGATTCCAAGGTATTTGATGGATTTTTTTGGCCAACTGAATGAGAAGTTTAATTCCATTAATTTTTTGGTGTGTTGTGGCAATTTAATGCCGAACGCTTCGCATTTACTCATTTTTTTTGTAACCTGAAATGCGTCCAAAATGTTGTATTAAGTCATACACTGGGGGTAGGGAAAGCAATGGTCTAATCAGTGTTAGTATTACGTCATCTGCAAATAATGAAGTTTTATGGTCAGTCTGTCCTATTGTGATTCCAGAAATGTCTTGATTGTCTCGTATTTTAATTGCTAAGGGTTCTATACTTAACGCAAAAAGTAGTGGAGAGAGCGGGCAACCCTGACGTGTTCCATTGTTAATGTGTATTGAATGAGACCGATATCCGGAAAGTTTAACATAAGCAGTGGGGTAAGAATACAATGATTTTAATGCGTCCGTAAAAGGACCCTTAATTCCCACCCTACACAGTACCGCAAACATAAAGTCCCAATCGATCCTGTCGAACGCCTTCTCTGCGTCCAAAGATAGGAACAGAGAAGGCGTTCCCCTAACTGTGGCTATATTGATTAAGTCTATTATTTTCCTCGTGTTGTCTGGGGCTTCCCTTTGCATAATAAACCCAACTTGATCGCGGTGTATTAATTTGGTGAGGAGGGGGTTGAGACGATTAGCTAAAATTTTGGTGAATAGTTTTATATCTTGATTAATTAGTGAGATGGGCCTGTAATTTCGACAGTGGTTTTTATTTTTTCCTGGTTTTGGTATAACTGAGATTCTCGCCATTAATAATTCCTTGGGTATTTCCTTACCCTGAAGCATTGAATTAAAAACCTGGGCTAGTTGCGGAACTAGTAGGGGTTGCAGAGTTTTATAGAAAAGCCCAGAGTAACCGTCGGGGCCTGGGGCTTTTGACCCTTTGAGGTTCTTAATACAAAATTTTATTTCCTTGTGAGTTATAGGTCTATTTAGGGAATCGCATTCATCTGTGGTGATGGCGGAGAGGGAGCTGTTTCCCAAAAAGTGTTGTAGTTCTGTAGTCATGTCCTTGCCAGTATTACTAGTCTTTAAGTTATATAATCTACTGTAATAGTCTGCAAAAATGTTCGCAATGTCTTTGGGATCATTGGTGATTTTATTGTCTAATGTTTGCAGCTGGGGGATTGTAGTGGTTCTGGTGATTTCCTTCAGTTTGTTAGCAAGCATTTTATCTGGTTTGTTTCCGTATATGTAGTACTGGGTATCAGTTACTTTTATTGATCTAAGTGCCTCTTTGTTTAGGAGTTTATCCAATTCTTCATTTATTGCTTTTAATTGTTTAGATATGGTGTTTGTAGGGTGTGTGCTAAATTGTAATCTTAAATTATTTGCTTCTAATCTTAGCTTTGTTTTAGTAGCTTCCGTGAGTGTACGTTGTTTGGCTGATTCTGCAATCAGGAGCCCTCTAATGTATGCTTTCAAGGCTCCCCACTCGAGGATTGGATTATTAGTGGAGCCATCATTAAGTTCAATAAATTCTCTAACTTGTTGTTGTACCCTATCTAAGATCACACTATCCTGGAGCAAAATGGGGTCATAGGTCCATAGTCTGAGTGGGTTAATCATTCCCGCCAAAGAAACTGTCACAATAGAGTGGTCTGACCAAGAGCAATTTTTAATTGAAGCTCTGATTAGCAGGGGCATTAGAATTTTACTGATAAGAATATAGTCTCTTCTGGAGTGTGTTGTATGTGCTGGAGAGTAATATGTGTAATCCCTGACATTTTGGTTCAATGACCGCCAACTGTCTGTCAGGTTGTGATCTGTAACAAAGTCTAAAAGAACCCTACTCCTCTTTTTGGACGAGTCACCCTGTGTAAAGGCTTGATTCGTCCTGTCTACTCTATCATTCATAGTGCAGTTGAAGTCACCTCCTACAATCATTTTATGTCTTTTCCATAAAGTGAGATGTTTACTTAACTTGGAAATAAAGTTTGCCTGTTGATCGTTTGGGGCATATATGTTGACTATTAAGACAGGAGTGTTTTGTAATGTTCCCTTTATTATTAAGAATCTCCCCTCTCTATCCTTCACAACCGATTCTTTGTGAAAATTCAAAGTTGAGTGAATTAGTATTGAGACCCCGCATTTTTTTTTTAGGTCCTATGGCGTGATATTGTGTAGGAAAGGCTTTATCCCAATATTTGGGGGTGAATTTAGGTGTGAAGTGTGTTTCCTGCAGCATTACTATATGTGCGTTAAGAGCTTTATATTCTAAGATTGCTTTCTTCCTCTTGACATCTGAGTTTAACCCTCTTACGTTATGTGAAATTATGTTTATTGACATGATGTGTCTGTGTGGGGGGAGTAGCTTAACCGGTACCTGTGATCATACAAGTGGGGGACCCAAATCCTGAATTCCTGAGGGAGAGCAGTGCGGACCTTTCCATTTGTTGTCTCCTCATTCGAAGAGCACACCAAAACTGTATTGTGAGCAGAGGAATGGCAAATTTTAATATTCAACAATGAGGTATACCTAGAAGAGAGAGAGCAAATATCATAAATTTCAATAAAGAGAGCGAGACTCGCACCAAAAAGAAGAGCAATGTTTTTAACCATAGTTTTTATATGCAACATTTAGCCCAGCAATAAATGTGGTAAAAATAATATAGAATGCAAAAAGGACTATATTCTAATATGGTGCTATTAATCCAAGATCGGAGGAGATAATCTCTTCCTGTAATTATTCGGAAACTTTACAACTCTGAAACTATGAAATAAGAAGAACAAAGTTCAAACTGGTAACTTGTAGATGGCATGTAAGAGCCTGTGTTCATGAGCTCAAATCCGCTCAAACAGTCTATGGGCCAAACCTGTATCACTGAAGTTTATGTACTAAACCTCTGAATTAAGCTGAGGAGTCTTCATCTTCGGTGAGGTGGGCCGCCTGTGTGGTGCTGCTCATCTTCGTTTTCTGTCTCTTAGCTTTACCATTTTTCCCCACTGGGGTCCATTCTCTTTGGATAGATTTCTTCTGGGGTTCTGGAATGGCGGGTGAGGTAGGAAGATCCGTTTGGATTTTTAGGCGGTCTAGTATGGCTTTTCCTTCTTCCAGAGTGGAGCATGCGTAGTTGTTGTTTTGGTAGGAAAAGGTAAGCTTAAAGGGGAAATTCCACCTGTATTTAATGTGCTCCTTGGTGAGGGCTGTGGTTATAGGTTTCAAATTTCTTCTCTTCCGTAATGTAATGGGGGCAAGGTCTGCAAAAATCTGTATGATGTTACCTTCGAACTCAATGCATTTTTTTTCTCTGGCAGCTTTCATGATGAGCTCTTTCACATGGTAGTAATGCATTTTAAGAACTACGTCCCTATTTGCATTTTGCTGAGGTCTTGTAAGGGCTCTATGTACTCTATCCATTAGTAATAGGGGTAGATCAAGGTCAGGCACCAGCTGTTGAAACAAATCTGTCATGGTGGCTTCTAGGTCTTTATAAGATTCCGGAAGGTCTCTGATTCGCAAGTTAGATCTACGTGATCTATTTTCAAGATCTTCAAGCTGGTCCTCTAGTTTAGTTATGTAGGATGTGTTGTCCTGAATGGAGTTTTTAATATCTGGGATTTCTTCAGCCAAATTGTCTAGTCTATCCTCAATTTCTGCCGTTCTTCCACCAATTTCTTTGATATCTTGTCTAATCTCTTGTAAAGCTGTTTTAAGTTCTTCCTGGAACAAGGATTTAATCTGAGACAGTAGATCTCTATTGGGGTCCTCTGGTTGAATGATTTCAGGGCCCCCTAAGTTGCTCGTTGACGGGCTAGTGGTTGTAGCTGGGTTATTTTTATCTGCGCTTTTCTGTTTCAATTGTGACCTAGAAAGGCACTCCTTAACGGTTTGGGACTTATTTTTCATGCTGTGTTGTTTTATAGAGCGCAATAGAAGACTGTTTGGAAGAGGGTAGGAGACACTCTGGTGTATTGTGGGGATGGTAGTTCCCTTATAATTCTCAGGATTTGGCTTGGAAATTAACTTATTATGCACATGACTGCTATTATCCAATAAGTAATTGGAATTACATGCTGTATAGGTTTATTGCCCTGCTCCACTTCTCTGCTCTTACATTAAAGCAACAGGTGGCAGAGGTCTGAAGCTGAGGAAAGTGTTGTAGTGTCCCTCTCGTCAATTGACTTATAGGCCCCAAATGAGTCTCTCTCAAAATTCCCAGACCGCCTCTAATAAGTGTAGCTTCCTGGGTTGAGAGTTCCGTTCTGATGAGCCTAAGGAGAGGGTTTGTGAGTTACTTATTAAATTCTAAAGTTTGGGAGCATGCCCCGCTGTGGAATTCTAGCACAGTGCATGCCCTATAGGTGTGGATAATGAGCGTAGATTTAAAATGGCGTCCTTCCCGCCGTCTGACTATGCTGTGACTGTTACTGGGAATGATGCCGCCCGAACCCCTCTGGTTGATAATGAGTGTGTTTGAGTGTCCCTCAAAATCTCTTGCTGTTTTCTGGCTAGAAGTGAAGAGAAAGTCTTACGTGTTGTTTATCTCCGGTTCTCCACAGGCTCCTGCCACGTGGGCCAATTCGCCTCTTTCTCCGTTCCCGTGTAGGGATGCAGCTACTGTTCTATGCCGGTCCCGGCAGTTGCTAACGTCCCCCGGGTGACAACAGCGTCAGATGAGCTTGCGACACTGAACCTGGCAGTCACCGGAGCGGAGCCCCGACCCTCCGGTCACTGCTGCGTACTCCTAAAGGCCTCAAGTTTTGAGCAAGCGGGTTGAAATGGGACCCGATCTTCAGGGTATCACCCCAGAGCTTGGTGCTGCTTTTGTAAGCCCCTATAATACTTTTTGCAACTCAGAGGAACTATATAGTGACAGAAAAAAGCACTTTGTTAGTCTCAAAGTGCAGAGCTCCTCTAAGACGCGTCTGTCTCTCACGGCAGTTAGCTCCGCCCCTCCTTGTTCTCTATGTTTAAATACTAATGTTGAACCTCTTATCCCTTTTTGTTCCTCTTGTAATTGAGAAAACATTATATTACAAGGATAGACTATGATTCTGAGCCTTCATTGTCTAGGGCGGAAGTTGTTCAGGAGTCCCCTGTTCAGGCTAATCCGCAGCTTTCTCCTCATACTTCCCAATCTTCTGCAGTGCCCTGTGTTTCGTCTCAGGTTGTTTTTTCCTTGCAGCATATGGCTACCCATATATCTTCTGCAGTATCTGAGGCTTTGTCTGCTTTTCCTATGTCATAGGGGAAGCGCAAGAGGAAGTTTAAGGTTTCTGATTCTGTTGCAATTGTGTCTAGTGTTTCTTCTCATAAGTCTGAGGAGGAAGATACTTCAGTAGCATCTGAGGGTGAGATCTCGGATTCTGATAGTGTAAATCCTTCTTCTGAACCTGAGGTTGTTTCCTTTAGGTTTAAGCTGGAGCACCTCCGTTTGTTACTCAAGGAGGCTTTGGCTACCTTGGATGACTGAGGAATGGTTATTCCTAAGAAATCTAGTAAATTTAATAAGTTTTTTTATGTCCCTTCCTCGGTGGAAGTTTTTCCTTTACCAGATCGTGTTTCAGATATTTTAGGAAGAGGTTTCCTATTTGCTGATTCTATTAAAGAATCTTGGCAGATGGTTCCTAAGGTGGAGGGAGCATTTTTCACTCTGACAAAGAGGACCAGTATTCCTATTGAGGACAGTTGTTCCCTTTAAATATCCTATGGATAAGAAGTTGGAAGCTTTGCTTAAAAAGATTTATGTTCAAAAGGGGTATCAATGGCAACCGGCTTCATGTATTGCTACGGTTACTAGTGTGGCGGCATATTGGTTTGATGCATTGTCTGATTCTATTCAGCAAGATACTCCTCTTGAAGAAATTCAAGATAGAATCAAGGCTTTGAAGTTGGCTAATTCCTTTTATTGCAGATGCTTCTCTACTGGTCATCAAGTTGGGAGCTAAAATTTCTGGTTTTGCCATTTTATCTCGCAGAGCTTTATGGTTAAAATCCTGGTCTGCGGATGTGTCCTCTAAGTCTAAGCTTTTGTCTATTCCTTACATGGATAAGACCTTGTTTGGGCCAGGTTTGGCTGGGATTATTTCTGATATTATGGGAGGGAAGGGGCATTCTCTTCCTTAGGATAAAATAAACAGAAGGGTCAGTAGAGTAATTTTCGTTCCTTTCGTAACTTCTCTGGTAAATCTTCCTCTTCTTCCTCCAAGCAGGAACATTCCAATCCATCTTGGAAGTCAAATCAGTCTTGGAATAAGGGGAAGCAGTCCAGGAAGCCTGTTGCTGACTCAAAATCAGCATGAAGGGTCTGCCCCCGATCTGGGAATGGATCTTGTGGTGGGCAGACTCTCTTTCGTCGCTCAAGCTTGGGTTCGAGATGTTCAGGATCCCTGGGTGGTAGATATTGTGTCCCAGGGTTACAAACTGGAGTTCAAGAATTTTCCTCCCAGAGGCAGGTTTCTTCTTTCCAGGTTATCTGTAAACCAGATTAAAGGAGAGGTGTTCTTACGTTGTGTTCAGAATCTTTCTGACATGGGAGTGATAGTTCCGGTTCAGGAACAGGGTCTGGGTTTCTATTCCAATCTCTTTCTCATTCCCAAAAAGGAGAGAACTTTCAGACCTATTTTAGATCTCAAGAGTGTAAACCGGTTCTGTTTTTCAAAATGTAAACTATTTGTTCCATTCTTCCTTTGGTTCAGGAAGGTCAGCTCATGACCGCAGTGGATCTAAAGGATGCGTATCTGCATATTCCCATTCACAGGGATCATTACAGGTTCCTAAGGTTTGCATTTCTAGACAAACATTTTCCGTTTGTAGCTCTTCCTTTTGGTCTGGCAACAGCTCCCAGAATTTTTTCAAAGGTTCTGGGAGCATTGTTGGCGGTGTTTCGATTGAAGGGTGTTGCAGTGGCTCCTTATCTGGACAACATTCTAGTTCAGGCTCCATCTTTTCAACTAGAAAACTCCCACACTGAGTTGTTGTTGTTGTCTTTTCTGCGCTCCCACGGTTGGAAGGTGAATTTAGGAAAAAGTTCCTTAATTCCGGCTACAAGAGTGGTATTTATGGGGACCATTATAGATTCTCTAGAGATGAAAATTTTTCTGACAGAAGCAAGGAAGTCAAAGATTATTAATACGTGTCTTGCTCTTCAGTCCCTTCCTCGGCCGTCAGTGGCTCAGTGCATGGAGGTTATTGGTCTGATGGTTTCAGTCATGGACATCATTCTGTTTGCTCGACTCCATCTAAGACCTCTGCAGTTATGCTTGCTCAGGCAGTGGAACAGGGTTTATGCAAATCTATCTCCAAAGATTGTTCTAGATCAGATGTCCAGAGATTCTCTTCCATGGTGGTTGTCTCAGGATCTTCTCTCTCAGGTAACTTGCTTTCGCCTGGGTAATTGTAACTACAGATGCCAGTTTGCTGGGGTGCTGTCTGGGGTTCATTAAGGGCTCAGAGTATATGGACTCTGGAGGAGTTGGTTCTTCCAATAAATGTTTTGGAACTGAGATCAATTTTCAATACTCATCTAGCCTGGCCTCAGCTAGCTTCAACCCAGTTTATCAGGTTTCAGTCGGACAACATAACGTCAGTGGCTTACATCAATCATCAGGGAGGAACTCAGAGTTCCTTGGTCATGACAGAGGTAGCCAAGATTATTCAGTGGGCTGAGATTCACAACTGTTGTCTGTCTGCTATCCACATTCCAGGGGTGGACAATTGGGAAGCGGATTTTCTGAGCAGATAGACTTTCTTTCATGTAATTGGCAAGAGTCCATGAGCTAGTGACGTATGGGATATACAATCCTACCAGGAGGGGCAAAGTTTCCCAAACGTTAAAATGCCTATAAATACACCCCTCACCACACCCACAATTCAGGTTTACAAACTGTGCCTCCCTATGGAGGTAGTGAAGTAAGTTTGTGCTTGATTTTCTTCTGTGATACGCGCTTTTCAGCATTTTGAAGCCAGATTCCTCTGAGTACAATGTTTGTCAGAGGGATGTGAAGGCAGTATCACCTATTGATTCTATGGTTTTCGTGGGAAATCTCTTAATAGATTCATCTCCTACCTCCCTTTTCAGATCGACAATATACTCTCATACTCCATTACCTCTACTGATACTTTTTCAGTACTGGTTTGGCTATCTGCTATATGTGGATGAGTGTCTTTCGGTAAGTCTGTTTTCATTATTTAAGACACTCTCAGCTATGGTTTGGCACTTTATGTATTAATATAAAGTTTTAAATATATGTATTGTACTTATTTGCCATGAGTCAGGTTTATGTATATTTCCTTTTGCAGACTATCAGTTTCAAATTGGGAAACATATTTAGGAAGTTTTTTTCTTACCTGGTGTATACTCTTTTCTTCAAAATTGACTGCTTTTTCATTAAATTTCGCTGGCAAAATTAGGATCGCGAGGTCACAAAATGCTGATATTTATTGCGTTATTCTTGGCTTGAGAATTTTTTGGCGCGAAGGTACGTTCGGTGACACAAATTCGTCATTTCTGGTGTCTTAGTTGACGCCAGGTTTCCTTGCACAAGGTTGCATCTGCCATTACGTTAGTTGCGTCATTTCCGGTTGTCGTTAGCGCCAAAATTTTTTAATTTGCGTTGTGTGTCATACTTGGCGCCAAATAATTAAATTATTTAAACCCCACTTCCTATATGCCTTTTGCTCTTTTTTATGCTCAGAGGGCTATGCGGTTTGCATTTTTTCCCCATTCCTGAAACTGCCATATAAGGAAATTGATAATTTTGCTTAATATGATGTTTTTTTCTCTTACATTTGCAAAATGTCTCAAACTGATCCTGTCTCAGAAACCACAGTTGGAATCCTGCTGCCTGATAACAGTTCTACCAAAGCTAAGTGTATCTGTTGTAAGTTTGTGGAGATTATATCTCCACCTGTAGTATGTAACAGTTGTCATGAAAAGCTTTTGCATGCAGAGAATGTATCCATCAATACTAGTACAATGCCTGTTGTTCCTTCAACATCTGATGTACATGATATCTCTGTGAATATTAAAGATTTTATTTCTGATGCAATTCAGAAGGCTTTGTCTGCTATTTCGCCTTCTAATAAACGTAAAGGTCTTTTAAAACTTCTCATAAGATTGATGAAATTTCAAATGATCGACAACATACTGAATGATCCTCCTCTGATGAGGATCTATCTGATTCCGAAGATCCTACTTCAGATATTGACACTGACAAATCTACTTATCTCTTAAAGATGGAGTATATTTGTAAATTATTAAAAGAAGTGTTGGTTACTTTGGATATTGAGGAATCTAGTTCTCTTGAAAATTAGTAAACTTTTAAATTCTGTTTACAAACCTCCTGTGGTTACTCCAGAGGTTTTCCAGTTCCTGATGCTATTTCTGATATGATTTCTAAGGAATGGAATAGGCCTGGTACTTCTTTAATTCCTTCTTCTAGGTTGAAGAAGTTGTATCTTTTGCCAGCAGCTAGATTTGAGTTTTGGGAAAAAAATCCCCAAAGTTGATGGGGCTATTTCTACTCTTGCCAAACGTACTACTATTCCTATGGAAGATAGTACTTCTTTTAAGGATCCTTTAGATAGGAAACTTGAATCTTATCTAAGAAAAGCTTATTTATTTTCTGGCTATATTCTTAGGCCTGCTATATCCATGGCTGATGTTACAGCTGCATCCATTTTTGGTTGGAAGGCTTAGCGCAACAGGAAACAGATTCTGATTTGTCTTGTATTGTTCGCTTGCTTCAACATGCTAATCATTTTATCTGTGATGCTATTTTTGTTATCAAAATTGATGTTAAATCTATATCTTTGATGCTATTTTAGCTAGAAGAGCTTTGTGGCTTAAATATTGGAATGCTGACATGGTATCTAAGTCTAGATTACCATCTCTTTCTTTCCAAGGTAACAATTTATTTGATTCTCAGTTGGATTCAATTATTTCCACGGTCATTAGGGGGGAAGGGAGTTTTTTTGCCTCAGGATAAAAGACCTAAGGGTAATTCTAAAGCTTCTAATCGTTTTCATTCTTTTTCACAGAATAAGTAACACAACGCCAATCCTTCCCTCAAAGAATCTGGTTCCAATAGGAAACCTTCAAGTTGGAATAAATTTAAGCCCTTTAAGAAACCAAAGCCAGACCCCAAGTCTGCATGAAGGTGCGGCCCTCATTTCAGCTCAGCTGGTGGGGGCAGATTGAAATTTTTCCAAAACATTTGGACAGATTCTGTCCAAAATCAGTGGATTCAGAGTATTGTCTCTCAAGGGTATCGAATAGGATTCAGAGTAAGACCTCCTGTGAGAAGATTTTTTCTTTCACACGTCCCAGTGAAGGCTCAGGCTTTTCTGAAGTGTGTTTCAGATCTAGAGCTTTCAGGGGTAATTACACCAGTTCTGTTTCAGGAACAGGGTCTGGGGTTTTATTCAAATCTATTCATTGTCCCAAAAAAAGAAAATTCATTCAGGCCAGTTCTGGATCTGAACATTTTGAATCGTTTTGTAAGAGTGCCAACTTTCAAAATGGTAATATATTCTGATTCATCCAGGCCACTATCGGATTCTGAGATTCTCTTTTCTAGACCAGCATTACCAATTTGTCGCTCTTCCATTTGGCCTAGCGACACTTCCAAGAATTTTCTTGAAGGTTCTCGGTGCCCTACTTATCAGAAAACAGGGTATTGCAGTGTTTCTTTATTTGGACGATATCTTGATATTGGCTCAGTCTTTACATTCTGCCGAATCTCACACGAATCAACTAGTGTTGTTTCTTCAAAGACATGGTTGGAGGATTAATTTACCGAAAAGTTCCTTGATTCCTCAGACAAGGGTCACCTTTTTAGGTTTCCAGATAGAGACAGAGTCATGGACACTGAATCTAACAGACAAGAGACAAATGAAATTGGTTTCAGCTTGTCAAAACCTTCAGTCTCGATCATTTCCTTTAGTGGCTATGTGCATGGAAGTTTTTGGTCTCATGACTGTAGCATCGGACGCGATCCTCTTTGCTCGTTTTCATACGAGACCTCTTCAGCTTTGTATGCTGAATCAATGATGCAGGGATTATACAAGGATATCACAGTCAATATCCTTAAATCCCAATGTTCGACTCTCTCTGACTTGGTGGTTAGACCATCATCGTATAGTACAAGGCAGCAACTTGGTCACCTATGTATACTTTTACCAAATGTTACCATTTTGATGCATTTGCCTTTTCTTCTGCTACTTTTTGTTGGAAAGTTCTGCAAGCCACAATGCCTGTTTAGTGTCATTACCTGTCTTAACTTTTTCATCACACCCTATTTCATGGTTATCTTGTGGACTTCACAGCTTGGATATAGGATCCCACATGTGATGGCTCATAACCTCTCCCCATCTTATGAAAGAAAAAAAAAATTATGCTTACCTGATAAATTCTTTTCTTTCATGATGGTAAGAGTACAGAAGACCCACCCTTGTTTTTTGTAACTGTTGGCGGCAGTGTCAGTTTGCACTTTTCTTTCACTGCTTTTTATTTTTCTCCTTGCTCTTGGCCATATGTATAACTAAGGAATCAGAAAAGTGGGACGAATTAAAGCTCTGTTAATGTAAGGTGTTCTGCCTCCTCCTATAGGACTGGAGCATCATGAAAGAAATTAATTTATCAGCTAAGCATATTTTTTTTTTTTGTGATGCTAAAGCATACTATATTTAAAAAGTATATGATGAAAGGACAATGCTGATATACAAATGTTTGTGGTGTGTTGTCACAAGGAATTAAATATTTTAGATTGGAGAAGACTATCTTTACAAGTCTAATGATCAAGTGGGGTGATGATGAAGCTGAAAGGAAAATAGTGGAACACTACATAATATCATTTCTGCCTATTTCTCAAAACATTGATACATTTTAATATTAACTTGCCATCATTTATGGTTTCTTTCAGATGCAGTTATGTGAAACAGAAAATATGCGCCTCGAGATTCAGGGCTTGCAAGGCCAGTGTAAGGACTTAATGAACCAATTGGAAAATTGCAAAAAGGGAGACACAAGCTGGTAACATCATATTTATTTATTTTCTTTGTAGTTTTGTATTCCAAAGTAGTAAGTGGATGTGCTCACGGGGGGGGGGACTGATTGATAAAATGAAACTTTATTTAAAAACTAGAAGCTGATAAGTAGAATATGTGCTACTACCAGCAAGTCTAAGTTTAGACATAGTCCATGTCTATATAAACGTCATGGAAATATGAGTTCCGCACTAACCAATGCTTACTATGTTTTTAGAGCAAATAGTGTATTATTAAAAAATCGCCTAATAAGGTATATATTCTACTTCCTTGCTGCCCTTCTGGTTTTATATTTCACTTCAGGCAATGAATCCCCTAGAGTCAAACTTTCATTGCATAATAATATCAGTCTTCAATATAGAAGGTAAAAGAAACACAAACAGATTTAGAGAGTTCCTGACTTTCTAGCCTTTGTTAAAGCATTGGTCAAGATAAGACTAGATATCCGGTCTGCTTCCCCTCTGTGGAACCTTAACTTGTTTTTGTAACTCCATGGGTGTGGTCACAGTGTTATCTGTATGGGACACATGAAATAACGCCCTCTAGCTGTGGAAAACTGCCAAATGCATTGCAATAAGGGGCGGCCTTCAAGGGCTAACAAATTAGCATAGAATACCAAGAGAACAAAGCAAATTTGATGATTAGAGGGAATTGGAAAGTTGTTTAAAATTGCATTCCCTATCTGAATCATGAAACTTTCATTTTGACTAGGCTGTCTCTTTAAAGGGACAGTCTACTCCAGAAATGTTTTTGTTTAAAAATATAATCCACGGATTTCATCCTTACTTATGGGATATCGCCTCCTGGTCAGCAGGAGGAGGCAAAGAGCACCACAGCAGAGCTGTATATATAGCTCCTCCCTTCCCTCTCACTCCAGTCATTCGACCGAAGTTAGGAAGAGAAAGGAAAAGCCAAGGTGCAGAGGTGACTGAAGTTTAACAAAAATAAAGACCTGTCTTAGAAAATGACAGGGTGGGCCGTGGACTCGTCATATCGTAAAAGAAATACATTTATCAGGTAAGCATAAATTTCCTTTTCTTTTACAAGGTATGACGAGTCCACGGATTTCATCCTTATGGGATATCGCCTCCTGGTCAGCAGGAGGAGGCAAAGAGCACCACAGCAGAACTGTATATATAGCTCCTCCCTTCCCTCCCACTCCAGTCATTCTCTTTGCCTGTGTTAGTGATAGGAAGAGGTAAAGTGAGGTGTTAGTTTAGATTCTTCAATCAAGAGTTTATTATTTCTTTCATGTAATTAGCATGAGAGTCCATGAGCTAGTGACGTATGGGATATACATTCCTACCAGGAGGGGCAAAGTTTCCCAAACCTCAAAATGCCTATAAATACACCCCTCACCACACCCACAATTCAGTTTTACAAACTTTGCCTCCGATGGAGGTGGTGAAGTAAGTTTGTGCTAGATTCTACGTTGATATGCGCTCCGCAGCAAGTTGGAGCCCGGTTTTCCTCTCAGCGTGCAGTGAATGTCAGAGGGATGTGAAGAGAGTATTGCCTATTTGAATGCAGTGATCTCCTTCTACGGGGTCTATTTCATAGGTTCTCTGTTATCGGTCGTAGAGATTCATCTCTTACCTCCCTTTTCAGATCGACGATATACTCTTATATATACCATTACCTCTGCTGATTCTCGTTTCAGTACTGGTTTGGCTTTCTACAAACATGTAGATGAGTGTCCTGGGGTAAGTAAATCTTATTTTCTGTGACACTCTAAGCTATGGTTGGGCACTTTGTTTATAAAGTTCTAAATATATGTATTCAAACATTTATTTGCCTTGACTCAGAATGTTCAACTTTCCTTATTTTTCAGACAGTCAGTTTCATATTTGGGATAATGCATTTGAATTAATCATTTTTTTCTTACCTTCAAAAATTTGACACTTTTTTCCCTGTGGGCTGTTAGGCTCGCGGGGGCTGAAAATGCTTCATTTTATTGCGTCATTCTTGGCGCGGACTTTTTTGGCGCAAAAATTATTTTCCGTTTCCGGCGTCATACGTGTCGCCGGAAGTTGCGTCATTTTTTTGACGTTATTTTGCGCCAAAGATGTCGGCGTTCCGGATGTGGCGTCATTTTGGCGCCAAAAGCATTTAGGCGCCAAATAATGTGGGCGTCTGATTTGGCGCTAAAAAATATGGGCGTCGCTTTTATCTCCACATTATTTAAGTCTCATTTTTTATTGCTTCTGGTTGCTAGAAGCTTGTTCTTGGCATTCTTTCCCATTCCTGAAACTGTTATTTAAGGAATTTGATCAATTTTGCTTTATATGTTGTTTTTTCTCTTACATATTGCAAGATGTCTCACGTTGCATCTGAGTCAGAAGATACTACAGGAAAATCGCTGTCTAGTGCTGGATCTACCAAAGCCAAGTGTATCTGCTGTAAATTTTTGGTAGCTATTCCTCCGGCTGTTGTTTGTATTGATTGTCATGACAAACTTGTTAATGCAGATAATATTTCCTTTAGTAAAGTACCATTGCCTGTTGCAGTTCCTTCAACATCTAAGGTGCAGAATGTTCCTGATAACATAAGAGATTTTGTTTCTGAATCCATAAAGAAGGCTATGTCTGTTATTTCTCCTTCTAGTAAACGTAAAAAATCTTTTAAAACTTCTCTCCCTACAGATGAATTTTTAAATGAACATCATCATTCTGATTCTGATGACTCTTCTGGTTCAGAGGATTCTGTCTCAGAGGTTGATGCTGATAAATCTTCATATTTATTTAAAATGGAATTTATTCGTTCTTTACTTAAAGAAGTACTAATTGCTTTAGAAATAGAGGATTCTGGTCCTCTTGATACTAATTCTAAACGTTTGGATAAGGTATTTAAAGCTCCTGTGGTTATTCCAGAAGTTTTTCCTGTTCCTAATGCTATTTCTGCAGTAATTTCCAAAGAATGGGATAAATTGGGTAATTCATTTACTCCTTCTAAACGTTTTAAGCAATTATATCCTGTGCCGTCTGACAGATTAGAATTTTGGGACAAAATCCCTAAAGTTGATGGGGCTATTTCTACCCTTGCTAAACGTACTACTATTCCTACGTCAGATGGTACTTCGTTTAAGGATCCTTTAGATAGGAAAATTGAATCCTTTCTAAGAAAAGCTTATCTGTGTTCAGGTAATCTTCTTAGACCTGCTATATCTTTGGCTGATGTTGCTGCAGCTTCAACTTTCTGGTTGGAAACTTTAGCGCAACAAGTAACACATCATGATTCTCATGATATTATTATTCTTCTTCAGCATGCTAATAATTTTATCTGTGATGCCATTTTTGATATTATCAGAGTTGATGTCAGGTTTATGTCTCTAGCTATTTTAGCTAGAAGAGCTTTATGGCTTAAAACTTGGAATGCTGATATGGCTTCTAAATCAACTCTACTTTCTATTTCTTTCCAGGGTAACAAATTATTTGGTTCTCAGTTGGATTCTATTATTTCAACTGTTACTGGTGGGAAAGGAACTTTTTTACCACAGGATAAAAAATCTAAAGGTAAAAACAGGGCTAATAATCGTTTTCGTTCCTTTCGTTTCAACAAAGAACAAAAGCCTGATCCTTCATCCTCAGGAGCAGTTTCAGTTTGGAAACCATCTCCAGTCTGGAATAAATCCAAGCCAGCTAGAAAGGCAAAGCCTGCTTCTAAGTCCACATGAAGGTGCGGCCCTCATTCCAGCTCAGCTGGTAGGGGGCAGGTTACGTTTTTTCAAGGAAATTTGGATCAATTCTGTTCACAATCTTTGGATTCAGAACATTGTTTCAGAAGGGTACAGAATTGGTTTCAAGATGAGACCTCCTGCAAAGAGATTTTTTCTTTCCCGTGTCCCAGTAAATCCAGTAAAAGCTCAAGCATTTCTGAATTGTGTTTCAGATCTAGAGTTGGCTGGAGTAATTATGCCAGTTCCAGTTCCGGAACAGGGGATGGGGTTTTATTCAAATCTCTTCATTGTACCAAAGAAGGAGAATTCCTTCAGACCAGTTCTGGATCTAAAAATATTGAATCGTTATGTAAGGATACCAACGTTCAAGATGGTAACTGTAAGGACTATCTTGCCTTTTGTTCAGCAAGGGAATTATATGTCCACAATAGATTTACAGGATGCATATCTGCATATTCCGATTCATCCAGATCATTATCAGTTCCTGAGATTCTCTTTTCTGGACAAGCATTACCAGTTTGTGGCTCTGCCGTTTGGCCTAGCTACAGCTCCAAGAATTTTTACAAAGGTTCTCGGTGCCCTTCTGTCTGTAATCAGAGAACAGGGTATTGTGGTATTTCCTTATTTGGACGATATCTTGGTACTTGCTCAGTCTTTACATTTAGCAGAATTTCATACGAATCGACTTGTGTTGTTTCTTCAAGATCATGGTTGGAGGATCAATTTACCAATAAGTTCATTGATTCCTCAGACAAGGGTAACCTTTCTGGGTTTCCAGATGGATTCAGTGTCCATGACTCTGTCTTTAACAGACAAGAGACGTCTAAAATTAATTACAGCTTGTCGAAACCTTCAGTCACAATCATTCCCTTCGGTAGCCTTATGCATGGAAATTCTAGGTCTTATGACTGCTGCATCTGACGCGATCCCCTTTGCTCGTTTTCACATGCGACCTCTTCAGCTCTGTATGCTGAATCAATGGTGCAAGGATTACACAAAGATATCTCAATTAATATCTTTAAAACCGATTGTACGACACTCTCTAACATGGTGGACAGATCACCATCGTTTAATTCAGGGGGCTTCTTTTGTGCTTCCGACCTGGACTGTAATTTCAACAGATGCCAGTCTCACAGGTTGGGGAGCTGTGTGGGGATCTCTGACGGCACAAGGAGTTTGGGAATCTCAGGAGGTGAGATTACCGATCAATATTTTGGAACTCCGTGCAATTTTCAGAGCTCTTCAGTTTTGGCCTCTTCTGAAGAGAGAATCGTTCATTTGTTTTCAGACAGACAATGTCACAACTGTGGCATACATCAATCATCAAGGAGGGACTCACAGTCCTCTAGCTATGAAAGAAGTATCTCGAATTTTGGTTTGGGCGGAATCCAGCTCCTGTCTAATCTCTGCGGTTCATATCCCAGGTATAGACAATTGATAAGCGGATTATCTCAGTCGCCAAACGTTGCATCCGGGCGAATGGTCTCTTCACCCAGAGGTATTTCTTCAGATTGTTCAAATGTGGGAACTTCCAGAAATAGATCTGATGGCGTCTCATCTAAACAAGAAACTTCCCAGGTATCTGTCCAGATCCCGGGATCCTCAGGCGGAGGCAGTGGATGCATTATCACTTCCTTGGAAGTATCATCCTGCCTATATCTTTCCGCCTCTAGTTCTTCTTCCAAGAGTAATCTCCAAGATTCTGAAGGAATGCTCGTTTGTTCTGCTGGTAGCTCCAGCATGGCCTCACAGGTTTTGGTATGCGGATCTTGTCCGGATGGCCTCTTGCCAACCGTGGACTCTTCCGTTAAGACCAGACCTTCTGTCTCAAGGTCCTTTTTTCCATCAGGATCTGAAATCCTTAAATTTAAAGGTATGGAGATTGAACGCTTGATTCTTGGTCACAGAGGTTTCTCTGACTCTGTGATTAATACTATGTTACAGGCTCGTAAATCTGTATCTAGAGAGATATATTATAGAGTCTGGAAGACTTATATTTCTTGGTGTCTTTCTCATCATTTTTCTTGGCATTCTTTTAGAATACCGAGATTATTACAGTTTCTTCAGGATGGTTTAGATAAGGGTTTGTCTGCAAGTTCCTTGAAAGGACAAATCTCTGCTCTTTCTGTTCTTTTTCACAGAAAGATTGCTATTCTTCCTGATATTCATTGTTTTGTACAAGCTTTGGTTCGTATAAAGCCTGTCATTAAGTCAATTTCTCCTCCTTTGAGTTTGAATTTGGTTCTGGGGGCTCTTCAAGCTCCTCCATTTGAACCTATGCATTCATTGGACATTAAATTACTTTCTTGGAAAGTTTTGTTCCTTTTGGCCATCTCTTCTGCCAGAAGAGTTTCTGAATTATCTGCTCTTTCTTGTGAGTCTCCTTTTCTGATTTTTCATCAGGATAAGGCGGTGTTGCGAACTTCTTTTGAATTTTTACCTAAAGTTGTGAATTCCAACAACATTAGTAGAGAAATTGTGGTTCCTTCATTATGTCCTAATCCTAAGAATTCTAAGGAGAAATCGTTGCATTCTTTGGATGTTGTTAGAGCTTTGAAATATTATGTTGAAGCTACTAAATCTTTCCGAAAGACTTCTAGTCTATTTGTTATCTTTTCCGGTTCTAGAAAAGGCCAGAAAGCTTCTGCCATTTCTTTGGCATATTGGTTGAAATCTTTAATTCATCTTGCCTATGTTGAGTCGGGTAAAACTCCGCCTCAGAAAATTACAGCTCATTCTACTAGGTCAGTTTCTACTTCCTGGGCGTTTAGGAATGAAGCTTCGGTTGATCAGATTTGCAAAGCAGCAACTTGGTCCTCTTTGCATACTTTTACTAAATTCTACCATTTTGATGTATTTTCTTCTTCTGAAGCAGTTTTTGGTAGAAAAGTACTTCAGGCAGCGGTTTCAGTTTGAATCTTCTGCTTATGTTTTTCATTAAACTTTATTTTGGGTGTGGATTATTTTCAGCAGGAATTGGCTGTCTTTATTTTGTCCCTCCCTCTCTAGTGACTCTTGTGTGGAAAGATCCACATCTTGGGTAGTCATTATCCCATACGTCACTAGCTCATGGACTCTTGCTAATTACATGAAAGAAAACATAATTTATGTAAGAACTTACCTGATAAATTCATTTCTTTCATATTAGCAAGAGTCCATGAGGCCCGCCCTTTTTTTGTGGTGGTTATGATTTTGTATAAAGCACAATTATTCCAATTCCTTATTTTATATGCTTTCGCACTTTTTTATCACCCCACTTCTTGGCTATTCGTTAAACTGAATTGTGGGTGTGGTGAGGGGTGTATTTATAGGCATTTGCCCCTCCTGGTAGGAATGTATATCCCATACGTCACTATCTCATGGACTCTTGCTAATATGAAAGAAATGAATTTATCAGGTAAGTTCTTACATAAATTATGTTTTTTAAAATGGTACCAGTGAGTGCTATTTTATTTTAGGGTGTAGCCGTATTCCTTGTCAGCCTTTAGAGTAGAGCTACAGATGGCTTTAAAGCAATGGGAACTGGTGGGATTCAATTCTCACTGCGCCTCCCATACTGAGTGCTGCCCTTCAGATGATGGTCTTAGCAAATATTAACTAAGGCCCTGTATGTCTCCACAGAACTACAGGAGGGAAGAGGACCTCTTGATCATGTGGGACTGATCATGCTGTCGCTCAGCTTAGAGGTATGTGCAGCTTTTTATATTCTGGGACATTACCTCAGAATAAATAGGCTGTGGCTGTTACCTATTGGATAGTGGGGGATATAGACCTTTTTGATCAGGGCTACCCTTAGTACTATGTACCACTCGGCTCAAGGACATGTAGTGGGTGTATGTCACAACTAGGGGCTATGTTAAATTAGGTGCCTACTGTGACGATTGACTTTATTTTTTATGGTGCTGTGGGCATGGCGCTGGGGACACTTGTTACAGAGCTCGGATACTAAGGCTCTGATATAGCTGTGAATGTTTACTGTGGCAGTAGCTTGTTTATTAAGTAGGGTACACAATCCAGCAATGTGGTCAATTTATTTGTCTTTGCCCGGCGATCGCATTTTATTTTCTTAGCCGGAAGATCACTGTCTTACCGCCCACAAAGGGTGGGGTTGTCTTTGCGCGCTTTAGAGCGGATGTGTCAAGAAGCTGAGCAATTGTTTTCCGACGTCGGACACCCGGTAGTGGATTTTAGCACTGCAAGACATTCGCTAAGACCGCATGGTTGAGGTTTAAAGCAGGTGGTCTTAGGCGTTCAGGAGACTAGCAGACAGTGGTCGGTGTACCGTGGGGGCAGGTAGGCGCCTCAGCAAAGCTGTTGAGGCGGAAAGGTGCACTTTGACTCTTAATTATGAAGTAACCGGATTTAACTGTCAGTATTTTTTTGTGTTCAGTAAAATTGTTTATTTTAAAATTTAAAGGCACAGTATATCCTCTGTTTTTCAGAGGGTATTGTTCTTTCTTATTAGACTGTTATCATATTTTTTTCTTTTTTATATTTAAAGAGCCACGACCAAAATTTGCCTTTGCTTTATTTTTATCATAGACCGTTTTCAGAACGTGACATGTTCCATGTGTATGAATGCCAATGTGGAACCTCCTGTTACTTTTTGTCCCTCATGTACTGAGAGGGCACTACAGTTTAGAGACCAAATTTTCTTTGATAAAAATTTGACAAAAGCGGTTGCTTATCAGGGCTCTGCTGATGAGATACAGAGTATCGTGCACACATGCCCTTAGAGAGATACAACTGCACCTCACTGACAAAGCCCACAGAAGGCCGAAACGATCGTCTGGGGTTGTTGCTTCCCATGTTCAGAGAAGAATTGCCTGGTATTTCGGCGCTGGACTGTCATTGGACAGGATCAGACTGATATGCTACAGGATATTTCTCTTGTTAAGTGTATTCAGTCCACGGGTCATCCATTACTTATGGGATTATATCTCCTTCCCAACAGGAAGTTGCAAGAGGATCACCCAAGCAGAGCTGCTATATAGCTCCTCCCCTCACATGTCATATCCAGTCACTCTTGCAACTCAACTAGATAGGTCGTTGTGAGAGGTCTGTGGTGTTTTTATACTTGTTTTATTTCTTCAATCAAAAGTTTATTTTAAATGGCACCGGAGTGTGCGGTTTGTTCTCAGGCAGTATTTAGAAGAAGAATCTGCCTGCGTTTTCTATGATCTTAGCAGAAGTAACTAAGATCCACTGGCTGTTCTCGCACATTCTGAGGAGTGGGGTAACTTTCAGAAAGGGAATAGCATGCGGGGAATCCTGCAAACGAGGTATGTGCAGTAAATTATCTTTCTAAGGAATGGAATTGACTAAGAAAATACTGCTGATACCAATGTAATGTAAGTACAGCCTTAAATGCAGCGGCGACTGGTATCCGGCTGATGAATGTATGTACAATGAGTAATTTTCTAAGGAATGGAATTTGACTAAGAAAATACTGTTAATACCGAAGTATTGTATAAGCCTTAACTGCAGTAAAAGCGACTGGTAGCAGGCTTATTAATAACACTATCTAACTTTTAAAGTGTATGTTTAAAACGTTTACTGGCATGTTATTCGTTTTTTGTGAGGTACTTTGGTGATAAATCTTTTGGGGCATGAAATTTTCCACATGGCTGCTGTTTATTTCTATATAGAAACGATTAACTGAGGTTTCCCACTGTTGTAATAGGAGTGGGAGGAGCCTATTTTAGCGCTTTTTTGCGCAGTAAAAATTCAGTTTCAGTCTTCCTGCTTCTTCCTCCTTGATCCAGGACGTCTCTAGAGAGCTCAGGGGTCTTCAAAAGTCATTTTGAGGGAGATAATCAGTCACAGCAGACCTGTGACAGTGTGTTTGACTGTGATAAAAAACGTTAATTGTTAAATTGATTATCCGTTTTTTGGGTATTAAGGGGTTAATCATCCATTTGCTAGTGGGTGCAATACTTTTCTAACTTAATACATTTTCTGTGAAGATTTGGTTGCTATAACTGATTTGGTTCTTTGTTATTTCAACTGTGACATTTTTTATTTTTTTTTGTGTTTCTTAAAGGCGCAGTAGCGTTTTTTATATTGCTTGTAAATTTACTTGAAAGGTTTTTCCAAGCTTGCTAGTCTCATTGCGAGTCTGTTTAAACATGTCTGACACCGATGAATCTGCTTGTTCACTATGTTTGAAGGCCAATGTGGAGCCCCATAGAAATATGTGTACTAAATGTATTGATGTAACTTTGAATAAAAGTCAATCTATATCTGTAAAGAAATGATCACCAGACAACGAGGGGGAAGTTATGCCGACTAACTCTCCTCACGTGTCAGTACCTTCGCCTCCCGCTCAGGGGGCACGTGATATTGTGGCGCCAAGTGCATCAGAGAGGCCCATACAAATCACTTTGCAAGACATGGCTGCTGTTATGACAGAGGTATTATCTAAATTGCCTGAATTAAGAGGCAAGCGCGATAGCTCTGGGTTAAGGACAGAGCGCGCTGATGATGTGAGAGCCATGTCTGATACTGCGTCACAATTTGCAGAACATGAGGACGGAGAGCTTCATTCTGTGGGTGACGGATCTGATCCAGGGAGACCGGATTCAGGGATTTCTAATTTTAAATTTAAGCTTGAGAACCTCCGCGTATTGCTAGGGGAGGTATTGGCGGCTCTGAATGATTGTAACACGGTTGCAATTCCAGAGAAAGTATGTAGGTTGGATAGATACTTTGCGGTACCGGTGTGTACTGACGTCTTTATTATCCCTAAAAGGCTTACAGAAATTATTAGCAAGGAGTGGGATAGACCCGGTGTGCCCTTTTCCCCACCTCCGATGTTTAGAAAAATGTTCCCGATAGACGCCACCACACGAGACTTATGGCAGACGGTCCCTAAGGTGGAGGGAGCAGTTTCTACTTTAGCTAAGCGTACCACTATCCCGGTGGAGGATAGTTGTGCTTTTTCGGATCCAATGGATAAAAAATTAGAAGGTTACCTTAAGAAAATGTTTGTTCAACAATGTTTTATCTTACAGCCACTGCGGCTGTGGCATTCTGGTTTGAGTCTCTGGAAGAGGCCATTCGCACAGCTCCATTGGATGAGTTTATGGCCAAGCTTAAAGCACTTAAGCTAGCTAATGCATTTGTTTCTGATGCTGTTGTACATTTAACCAAACTAACGGCTAAGAACTCCGGATTCGCCATCCAGGCGCGCAGAGCTCTATGGCTTAAATCCTGGTCAGCTGACGTGACGTCTAAAGCTAAATTGCTTAATATTCCTTTCAAAGGGCAGACCTTATTTGGGCCCGGCTTGAAAGAAATTATTGCTGACATTACTGGGGGTAAGGGTCATACTCTTCCTCAGGACCGGGCCAAGTCAAAGGCCAAACAGTCTAATTTTCGTGCCTTTCGTAATTTCAAGGCAGGAGCAGCATCAACTTCCTCCACTCCAAAACAGGAAGGACCTGTTGCTCGTTACAGACAGGGCTGGAAAACTAACCAGTCCTGGAACAAGGGCAAGCAGGCCAGAAAGCCTTCTTCTGCCCCTAAGACAGCATGAAGAGAGGGCCCCATATCCGGAAACGGATCTAGTGGGGGGCAGACTATCTCTCTTAGCCCAGGCTTCGGCAAGAGATGTCCAGGATCCCTGGGCGTTGGAGATCATACTCAGGGATATCTTCTGGACTTCAAAGCATCTCCTCCACAAGGGAGATTTCATCTTTCAAGGTTATCAGCAAACCAAATAAAGAAAGAGGCATTTCTACGCTGTGTGCAAGACCTCTTAGTTCTGGGCTCACTTCTGGCGGTTCTAAGACCGCGAGGCATAGCGGTGGCTCCGTATCTAGACGACATCCTGATACAGAAGTCAAGCTTTCAAATGGCCAAGTCTCATACAGAGATAGTTCTGACATTTCTGAGGTCGCATGGGTGGAAGGTGAACGTGGAAAAGAGTTCTCTATCACCACTCACAAGAGTCTCCTTCCTAGGGACTCTTATAGATTCTGTAGAGATGAAAATTTACCTGACGGAGTCCAGGTTATCAAAACTTCTAAATGCTTGCAGTGTCCTTCATTCCATTCCACGCCCTTCAGTGGCTCAGTGCATGGAAGTAATCGGCTTAATGGTAGCGGCAATGGACATAGTGCCATTTGCGCGCCTGCATCTCAGACCGCTGCAATTATGCATGCTAAGTCAGTGGAATGGGGATTACTCAGATTTGTCCCCTCTACTAAATATGGATCAAGAGACCAGAGATTCTCTTCTCTGGTGGCTTTCTCGTGTCCATCTGTCCAAGGGTATGACCTTTCGCAGGCCAGATTGGACGATTGTAACAACAGATGCCAGCCTTCTAGGTTGGGGCGCAGTCTGGAACTCCCTGAAGGCTCAGGGATCGTGGACTCAGGAGGAGAAACTCCTCCCAATAAATATTCTAGGGTTAAGAGCAATATTCAATGCTCTTCTAGCTTGGCCTCAGTTAGCAACACTGAGGTTCATCAGATTTCAGTCGGACAACATCACGACTGTGGCTTACATCAACCATCAAGGGGGAACCAGGAGTTCCCTAGCGATGTTAGAAGTCTCAAAGATAATTCGCTGGGCAGAGTCTCACTCTTGCCACCTGTCAGCGATCCACATCCCAGGCGTAGAGAACTGGGAGGCGGATTTTCTAAGTCGTCAGACTTTTCATCCGGGGGAGTGGCAACTCCATCCGGAGGTGTTTACTCAACTGGTCCATCGTTGGGGCAAACCAAAACTGGATCTCATGGCGTCTCGCCAGAACGCCAAGCTTCCTTGTTACGGATCCAGGTCCAGGGACCCGGGAGCGGTGCTGATAGCTGCTCTGACAGCCCCTTGGGTCTTCAACATGGCTTATGTGTTTCCACCATTCCCGATGCTTCCTCGACTGATTGCCAGGATCAAACAGGAAAGAGCATCAGTGATTCTGATAGCGCCTGCGTGGCCACGCAGGACCTGGTATGCAGACCTAGGTGACATGTCGTCCTGTCCACCATGGTCTCTGCCTCTGAGGCAGGACCTTCTAATTCAGGGTCCTTTCAATCATCCAAATCTAATTTCTCTGAGACTGACTGAATGGAGATTGAACGCTTGATTCTATCAAAGTGTGGCTTCTCGGAGTCGGTTATTGATACCTTAATACAGGCTCGGAAACCTGTTACCAGAAAAATTTACCATAAGATATGGCGTAAATATTTATACTGGTGCGAATCCAAGAGTTACTCATGGAGTAAGGTTAGGATTCCTAGGATATTGTCTTTTCTACAAGAGGGTTTAGAAAAGGGCTTATCTACTAGTTTGTTAAAGGGACAGATTTCTGCTCTGTCTATTCTTCTACACAAAAGTCTGGCAGAAGTTCCAGACGTTCAGGCCTTTTGTCAGGCTTTGGCTAGGATTAGGCCTGTGTTTAAGACTGTTGCTCCGCCGTGGAATTTAAACTTAGTTCTTAAAGTTCTTCAAGGTGTTCCGTCTGAACCCCTTCATTCCATTGATATTATGCTGTTATCTTGGAAAGTTCTGTATTTGATGGCTATTTCCTCGGCTCGAAGAGTCTCTGAGTTATCTGCCTTACATTGTGATTCTCCTTATCTGATTTTCCATTCAGACAAGGTAGTTCTGCGTATTAAACCTGGGTTCTTACCTAAGGTAGTTTCTAACAGGAATATCAATCAAGAGATTGTTGTTCCATCACTGTGTCCTAACCCTTCTTCAAAGAAGGAACGACTCTTGCATAATCTGGACGTAGTCCGTGCCCTGAAGTTCTATTTGCAGGCAACTAAAGATTTTCGTCAAACTTCTTCCCTGTTTGTCGTTTACTCTGGACAGAGGAGTGGTCAAAAAGTTTCGGCTACCTCTCTCTCCTTTTGGCTTCGTAGCATAATACGCTTAGCCTATGAGACTGCTGGACAGCAGCCTCCTGAAAGAGTTACAGCTCATTCCACTAGAGCTGTGGATTCCACCTGGGCCTTTAAGAATGAGGCCTCTGTTGAACAGATTTGCAAGGCTGCAACTTGGTCTTCACTTCACACTTTTTCAAAATTTTACAAATTTGAAACTTTTGCTTCTTCGGAGGCTGTTTTTGGGAGAAAGGTTCTACAGGCAGTGGTTCCTGCCTTGTCCCTCCCATCATCCGTGTACTTTAGCTTTGGTATTGGTATCCCATAAGTAATGGATGACCCGTGGACTGAATACACTTAACAAGAGAAAACATAATTTATGCTTACCTGATAAATTTATTTCTTTTGTAGTGTATTCAGTCCACGGCCCGCCCTGTCTTTTAAGGCAGATCAAAATTTTTAATTCAAACTACAGTCACCACTGCACCCTATGGTTTCTCCTTTCTTGTCTTGTTTCGGTCGAATGACTGGATATGACATGTGAGGGGAGGAGCTATATAGCAGCTCTGCTTGGGTGATCCTCTTGCAACTTCCTGTTGGGAAGGAGATATAATCCCATAAGTAATGGATGACCCGTGGACTGAATACACTACAAGAGAAATACATTTATCAGGTAAGCATAAATTATGTTTTTTTCTCTGTGAAGGGGCATAGTGTGCTAAAAGAACCTGCACCCTGAGTTGCAAATATAAATGAACATGCATGGAAGTTATTCTAGCTTTCTTCTGTTAAGTGTGATCAGTCCACGGGTCATCATTACTTCTGGGATATTACTCCTCCCCAACAGGAAGTGCAAGAGGATTCACCCAGCAGAGCTGCATATAGCTCCTCCCCTCTACGTCACTCCCAGTTATTCTCTTGCACCCAACGACTAGATAGGATGTGTGAGAGGACTATGGTGGTTATACTTAGTTTTATATCTTCAATCAAAAGTTTGTTATTTTAAAATAGCACCGGAGTGTGTTATTACCTCTCTGGCAGAGTTTGAAGAAGAATCTACCAGAGTTTTTGTTATGATTTTAGCCGGAGTAGTTAAGATCATATTGCTGTTTCTCGGCCATCTGAGGAGAGGTAAACTTCAGATCAGGGGACAGCGGGCAGATGAATCTGCATAGAGGTATGTAGCAGCTTTTATTTTCTGACAATGGAATTGATGAGAAAATCCTGCCATACCGATATAATGTCATGTATGTATACTTTACACTTCAGTATTCTGGGGAATGGTACTCCACTAGAATTACACTGTAAGAAATACATAAAGCTGTTTAATAACTAGAGATTATGTTTAACGTTTTTGCTGGAATGTAAAATCGTTTTCATTTACTGAGGTACTGAGTGAATAAATGTTTGGGCACTATTTTTCCACTTGGCAGTTGCTTAATCTGTTTTCTCCAACATAGGTGTGTCCGGTCCACGGCGTCATCCTTACTTGTGGGATATTCTCTTCCCCAACAGGAAATGGCAAAGAGCCCAGCAAAGCTGGTCACATGATCCCTCCTAGGCTCCGCCTACCCCAGTCATTCTCTTTGCCGTTGTACAGGCAACATCTCCACGGAGATGGCTTAGAGTTTTTTAGTGTTTAACTGTAGTTTTTCATTATTCAATCAAGAGTTTGTTATTTTCAAATAGTGCTGGTACGTACTATTTACTCAGAAACAGAAAAGAGATGAAGAATTCTGTTTGTATGAGGAAAATGATTTTAGCAACCGTAACTAAAATCCATGGCTGTTCCACACAGGACTGTTGAGAGCAATTAACTTCAGTTGGGGGAACAGTTTGCAGTCCCTTGCTGCTTGAGGTATGACACATTCTAACAAGACGATGTAATGCTGGAAGCTGTCATTTTCCCTATGGGATCCGGTAAGCCATGTTTATTACGATTGTAAATAAGGGCTTCACAAGGGCTTATTTAAACTGTAGACTTTTTTTGGGCTAAATCGATTGATATTAACACTTATTTAGCCTTGAGGAATCATTTATTCTGGGTATTTTGATTTAATAATATCGGCAGGCACTGTTTTAGACACCTTATTCTTTAGGGGCTTTCCCAAAGCATAGGCAGAGTCTCATTTTCGCGCCGGTGTTGCGCACTTGTTTTTGAGAGGCATGGCATGCAGTCGCATGTGAGAGGAGCTCTGATACTTATAAAAGACTTCTGAAGGCGTCATTTGGTATCGTATTCCCCTTTGGGTTTGGTTGGGTCTCAGCAAAGCAGATACCAGGGACTGTAAAGGGGTTTAAAGCTTAAAACGGCTCCGGTTCCGTTATTTTAAGGGTTAAAGCTTCCAAAATTGGTGTGCAATATTTTCAAGGCTTTAAGACGCTGTGGTGAAAATTTGGTGAATTTTGAACAATTCCTTCATGTTTTTTCGCAATTGCAGTAATAAAGTGTGTTCAGTTTAAAATTTAAAGTGACAGTAACGGTTTTATTTTAAAACGTTTTTTGTACTTTCTTATCAAGTTTATGCCTGTTTAACATGTCTGAACTACCAGATAGACTGTGTTCTGAATGTGGGGAAGCCAGAATTCCTATTCATTTAAATAAATGTGATTTATGTGATAATGACAATGATGCCCAAGATGATTCCTCAAGTGAGGGGAGTAAGCATGGTACTGCATCATTCCCTCCTTCGTCTACACGAGTCTTGCCCACTCAGGAGGCCCCTAGTACATCTAGCGCGCCAATACTCCTTACTATGCAACAATTAACGGCTGTAATGGATAATTCTGTCAAAAACATTTTAGCCAAAATGAACCCTTGTCAGCGTAAGCGTGGCTGCTCTGTTTTAGTTACTGAAGAGCATGACGACGCTGATATTAATATCTCTGAAGGGCCCCTAACCCAATCTGAGGGGGCCAGGGAGGTTTTGTCTGAGGGAGAAATTACTGATTTAGGGAACATTTCTCAGCAGGCTGAATCTGATGTGATTACATTTAAATTTAAATTGGAACATCTCCGCATTTTGCTTAAGGAGGTATTATCCACTCTGGATGATTGTGAAAATTTAGTCATCCCAGAGAAACTATGTAAAATGGACAAGTTCCTAGAGGTGCCGGGGCTCCCAGAAGCTTTTCCTATACCCAAGCGGGTGGCGGACATTGTTAATAAAGAATGGGAAAGGCCCGGTATTCCTTTCGTCCCTCCCCCCATATTTAAAAAATTGTTTCCTATGGTCGACCCCAGAAAGGACTTATGGCAGTCAGTCCCCAAGGTCGAGGGAGCGGTTTCTACTTTAAACAAACGCACCACTATTCCCATAGAGGATAGTTGTGCTTTCAAAGATCCTATGGATAAAAAATTAGAAGGTTTGCTTAAAAAGATGTTTGTTCAGCAGGGTTACCTTCTACAACCCATTTCATGCATTGTCCCTGTCACTACAGCCGCATATTTCTGGTTTGATGAACTGCTTAAGGTGCTCGATAGTGACTCTCCTCCTTATGAGGAGATTATGGACAGAATCAATGCTCTCAAATTGGCTAATTCTTTCACTCTAGACGCCTCTTTGCAATTGGCTAAGTTAGCGGCTAAGAACTCTGGGTTTGCTATTGTGGCGCGCAGAGCGCTTTGGTTGAAATCTTGGTCGGCTGATGCGTCTTCCAAGAACAAGCTACTAAACATTCCTTTCAAGGGGAAAACGCTGTTTGGTCCTGACTTGAAAGAGATTATCTCTGATATCACTGGGGGTAAGGGCCACGCCCTTCCTCAGGATCGGCCTTTCAAGGCAAAAAATAGACCTAATTTTCGTCCCTTTCGTAAAAACGGACCAGCCCAAGGTGCTACGTCCTCTAAGCAAGAGGGTAATACTTCTCAGGCCAAGCCAGCTTGGAGACCAATGCAAGGCTGGAACAAGGGAAAGCAGGCCAAGAAACCTGCCACTGCTACCAAGACAGCATGAAATATTGGCCCCCGATCCGGGACCGGATCTGGTGGGGGGCAGACTCTCTCTCTTCGCTCAGGCTTGGGCAAGAGATGTTCTGGATCCTTGGGCGCTAGAAATAGTCTCCCAGGGTTATCTTCTGGAATTCAAGGGACTTCCCCCAAGGGGGAGGTTCCACAGGTCGCAGTTGTCTTCAGACCACATAAAAAGACAGGCGTTCTTACATTGTGTAGAAGACCTGTTAAAAATGGGAGTGATTCATCCTGTTCCATTAAGAGAACGAGGGATGGGGTTCTACTCCAATCTGTTCATAGTTCCCAAAAAAGAGGGAACGTTCAGACCAATCCTAGATCTCAAGATCTTAAACAAATTTCTCAAGGTCCCATCGTTCAAGATGGAAACCATTCGAACTATCCTTCCTTCCATCCAGGAAGGTCAATTCATGACCACGGTGGATTTAAAGGATGCGTATCTACATATTCCTATCCACAAGGAACATCATCGGTTCCTAAGGTTTGCATTCCTGGACAAACATTACCAGTTCGTGGCGCTTCCTTTCGGATTAGCCACTGCTCCAAGGATTTTCACAAAGGTACTAGGGTCCCTTCTAGCGGTGCTAAGACCAAGGGGCATTGCAGTAGTACCTTACCTGGACGACATTCTGATTCAAGCGTCGTCCCTTCCTCAAGCAAAGGCTCACACGGACATTGTCCTGGCCTTTCTCAGATCTCACGGCTGGAAAGTGAACGTGGAAAAGAGTTCTCTATCCCCGTCAACAAGGGTTCCCTTCTTGGGAACAATTATAGACTCCTTAGAAATGAGGATCTTTCTAACAGAGGCCAGAAAAACAAAGCTTCTGGACTCTTGTCGGATACTTCATTCCGTTCCTCTTCCTTCCATAGCTCAGTGCATGGAAGTGATCGGGTTGATGGTGGCGGCGATGGACATAGTTCCTTTTGCACGCATTCATCTAAGACCATTACAACTGTGCATGCTCAGTCAGTGGAATGGGGACTATACAGACTTGTCTCCGAAGATACAAGTAAATCAGAGGACCAGAGACTCACTCCGTTGGTGGCTGTCCCTGGACAATCTGTCTCAAGGGATGATGTTCCACAGACCAGAGTGGGTCATTGTCACGACCGACGCCAGTCTGATAGGCTGGGGCGCGGTCTGGGGATCCCTGAAAGCTCAGGGTCTTTGGTCTCGGGAAGAATCTCTTCTACCGATAAATATTCTGGAACTGAGAGCGATATTCAATGCTCTCCAGGCCTGGCCCCAGCTTGCGAGGACCAGGTTCATACGGTTTCAATCAGACAACATGACGACTGTTGCGTACATCAACCATCAGGGGGGAACAAGGAGTTCCCTAGCGATGGAAGAAGTAACCAAAATTATTCTTTGGGCGGAGTCTCACTCCTGCCACCTGTCTGCTATCCACATCCCAGGAGTGGAAAATTGGGAAGCGGATTTTCTGAGTCGGCAGACATTGCATCCGGGGGAGTGGGAACTCCATCCGGAAATCTTTGCCCAAGTCACTCACCTGTGGGGCATTCCAGACATGGATCTGATGGCCTCTCGTCAGAACTTGAAAGTTCCTTGCTACGGGGCCAGATCCAGGGATCCCAAGGCGGCTCTAGTGGATGCACTAGTAGCACCTTGGACCTTCAAACTAGCTTATGTGTTCCCGCCATTTCCTCTCATCCCCAGGCTGATAGCCAGGATCAAGCAGGAGAGGGCGTCGGTGATCTTGATAGCTCCTGCGTGGCCACGCAGGACTTGGTATGCAGATCTGGTGAATATGTCATCGGCTCCACCTTGGAAGCTACCTTTGAGACGAGACCTTCTTGTTCAGGGTCCGTTCGAACATCCGAATCTGGTTTCACTCCAGCTGACTGCTTGGAGATTGAACGCTTGATTTTATCGAAGCGAGGATTCTCAGATTCTGTTATCGATACTCTGGTTCAGGCCAGAAAGCCTGTGACTAGAAAGATTTACCACAAAATTTGGAAAAAATATATCTGTTGGTGTGAACCTAAAGGATTCCCTTGGGACAAGGTTAAGATTCCTAGGATTCTATCCTTCCTTCAAGAAGGATTGGAAAAAGGATTATCTGCAAGTTCCCTGAAGGGACAGATTTCTGCCTTGTCGGTATTACTTCACAAAAAGCTGGCAGCTGTGCCAGATGTTCAAGCCTTTGTTCAGGCTCTGGTTAGAATCAAGCCTGTTTACAAACCTTTGACTCCTCCTTGGAGTCTCAATTTAGTTCTTTCAGTTCTTCAGGGGGTTCCGTTTGAACCCTTACATTCCGTTGATATTAAGTTATTATCTTGGAAAGTTTTGTTTTTAGTTGCGATTTCTTCTGCTAGAAGAGTCTCAGAATTATCTGCTCTGCAGTGTTCTCCTCCTTATCTGGTGTTCCATGCAGATAAGGTGGTTTTACGTACTAAACCTGGTTTTCTTCCAAAAGTTGTTTCTAACAAAAACATTAACCAGGAGATTATCGTACCTTCTCTGTGTCCAAAACCAGTTTCAAAGAAGGAACGTTTGTTGCACAATTTGGATGTTGTTCGCGCTCTAAAATTCTATTTAGATGCTACAAAGGATTTTAGACAAACATCTTCCTTGTTTGTTGTTTATTCAGGTAAAAGGAGAGGTCAAAAAGCAACTTCTACCTCTCTCTCTTTTTGGATTAAAAGCATCATCAGATTGGCTTACGAGACTGCCGGACGGCAGCCTCCCGAAAGAATCACAGCTCATTCCACTAGGGCTGTGGCTTCCACATGGGCCTTCAAGAACGAGGCTTCTGTTGATCAGATATGTAGGGCAGCGACTTGGTCTTCACTGCACACTTTTACCAAATTTTACAAGTTTGATACTTTTGCTTCTTCTGAGGCTATTTTTGGGAGAAAGGTTTTGCAAGCCGTGGTGCCTTCCATTTAGGTGACCTGATTTGCTCCCTCCCTTCATCCGTGTCCTAAAGCTTTGGTATTGGTTCCCACAAGTAAGGATGACGCCGTGGGCCGGACACACCTATGTTGGAGAAAACAGAATTTATGTTTACCTGATAAATTTCTTTCTCCAACGGTGTGTCCGGTCCACGGCCCGCCCTGGTTTTTTTAATCAGGTCTGATATTTTATTTTCTTTAACTACAGTCACCACGGTACCATATGGTTTCTCCTATGCAAATATTCCTCCTTAACGTCGGTCGAATGACTGGGGTAGGCGGAGCCTAGGAGGGATCATGTGACCAGCTTTGCTGGGCTCTTTGCCATTTCCTGTTGGGGAAGAGAATATCCCACAAGTAAGGATGACGCCGTGGACCGGACACACCGTTGGAGAAAGAAATTTATCAGGTAAACATAAATTCTGTTTTCTGACAGTTTCTGTTCTCCCTCACTGCTGTGTGTGAGGGGGAGGGGCCGTTTTTTTGGCGCTTTTACTACGCATCAAATATTTCAGTCAGCAACTCATTGTATTCCTTGCATGATCCGGTTCATCTCTACAGAGCTCAGGGGTCTTCAAAACTTATTTTGAGGGAGGTAATTTCTCTCAGCAGAGCTGTGAGAATTGTAGTTTGACTGAGATAAAAAAACGTTTATTCTGTAATTTGTTTACTGTTTTCAGAATTTGTTATCTTTGCTAATGGGATTAAACCTTTGCTAAAGTTGTGTTGTTTACAAGGATTGAGGCTATAACTGTTTTCAATTTATTAATTTTCAACTGTCATAGATCTTCTGTGCTTCTTAAAGGCACAGTACGTTTTAATATTATTCTAATTGAATTGTATTTCCAAGTTGCAAGTTTATTTGCTAGTGTGTTAAACATGTCTGATTCAGAGGATGATACCTGTGTCATTTGTTGCAATGCCAAAGTGGAGCCCAATAGAAATTTATGTACTAACTGTATTGATGCTACTTTAAATAAAAGTCAATCTGTACAAATTGAACAAATTTCACCAAACAACGAGGGGAGAGTTATGCCGACTAACTCGCCTCATGTGTCAGTACCTACATCTCCCGCTCAGAGGGAGGTGCGTGATATTGTAGCGCCGAGTACATCTGGGCGGCCATTACAAATCACATTACAGGATATGGCTACTGTTATGACTGAGGTTTTGGCTAAATTACCAGAACTAAGAGGTAAGCGTGATCACTCTGGGGTGAGAACAGAGTGCGCTGATAATATTAGGGCCATGTCAGACACTGCGTCACAGGTGGCAGAACATGAGGACGGAGAGCTTCATTCTGTGGGTGACGGTTCTGATCCAAACAGACTGGATTCAGATATTTCAAATTTTAAATTTAAACTGGAAAACCTCCGTGTATTACTAGGGGAGGTGTTAGCGGCTCTGAATGATTGTAACACAGTTGCAATACCAGAGAAAATGTGTAGGTTGGATAAATACTTTGCGGTACCGACGAGTACTGAGGTTTTTCCTATACCTAAGAGACTTACTGAAATTGTTACTAAGGAGTGGGATAGACCCGGTGTGCCGTTCTCACCCCCTCCGATATTTAGAAAAATGTTTCCAATAGACGCCACCACAGGGGACTTATGGCAAACGGTCCCTAAGGTGGAGGGAGCAGTTTCTACCTTAGCTAAGCGTACCACTATCCCGGTGGAGGATAGCTGTGCCTTTTCAGATCCAATGGATAAAAAGTTAGAGGGTTACCTTAAGAAAATGTTTGTTCAACAAGGTTTTATACTGCAACCCCTTGCATGCATTGCGCCGATCACGGCTGCAGCGGCATTCTGGATTGAGTCTCTGGAAGAGAACATTGGTTCAGCTACTCTGGACGACATTACGGACAGGCTTAGAGTCCTTAAACTAGCTAATTCATTCATTTCGGAGGCCGTAGTACATCTTACTAAACTTACGGCGAAGAATTCAGGATTCGCCATTCAGGCACGCAGGGCGCTGTGGCTAAAATCCTGGTCAGCTGATGTTACTTCTAAGTCTAAATTGCTTAATATACCTTTCAAAGGGCAGACCTTATTCGGGCCCGGGTTGAAAGAGATTATCGCTGACATTACAGGAGGCAAAGGCCATGCCCTGCCTCAGGACAAAGCCAAAGTTAAGGCTAGACAGTCTAATTTTCGTTCCTTTCGTAATTTCAAAGCAGGAGCAGCATCAACTTCCTCTGCACCAAAACAGGAAGGAGCGGTTGCTCGCTACAGACAAGGCTGGAAACCTAACCAGTCCTGGAACAAGGGCAAGCAGGCCAGGAAACCTGCTGCTGCCCCTAAAACAGCATGAATTGAGGGCCCCTTTCTCTCTTCGCCCAGGCTTGGGCAAGAGATGTCCAGGATCCCTGGGCGCTAGAGATAATATCTCAGGGATACCTTCTGGACTTCAAATACTCTCCTCCAAGAGAGAGATTTCATCTGTCAAGATTGTCAACAATCCAGACAAAGAAAGAGGCGTTTCTACGCTGCGTACAAGAGCTCTTGTTAATGGGAGTAATCCATCCAGTTCCACGATCGGAACAGGGACAGGGGTTTTACTCAAATCTGTTTGTGGTTCCCAAAAAAGAGGGAACTTTCAGACCAATCCTGGACTTAAAGATCCTAAACAAATTCCTAAGAGTTCCATCGTTCAAGATGGAGACTATTCGGACAATTTTACCTATGATCCAAGAGGGTCAGTACATGACCACTGTAGATTTAAAAGATGCTTACCTTCACATACCGATTCACAAAGATCATTATCGGTACCTAAGGTTTGCCTTCCTAGACAGGCATTACCAGTTTGTGGCTCTTCCATTCGGATTGGCTACAGCTCCAAGAATCTTCACAAAGGTTCTGGGTGCTCTTCTGGCGGTACTAAGACCGCGGGGAATCTCGGTAGCTCCATACCTAGACGACATTCTGATACAAGCTTCAAGCTTTCAAACTGCCAAGTCTCATACAGAGTTAGTGCTGGCATTTCTAAGGTCACATGGATGGAAGGTGAACGAAAAGAAGAGTTCACTCGTTCCACTCACAAGAGTTCCCTTCCTGGGGACTCTTATAGATTCTGTAGAAATGAAGATTTACCTGACAGAGGACAGGCTAACAAGACTTCAAAGTGCTTGCCGCACCCTACATCCCATTCAACACCCGTCAGTGGCTCAATGCATGGAGGTAATCGGCTTAATGGTAGCGGCAATGGACATAGTACCCTTTGCACGCTTACACCTCAGACCACTGCAACTGTGCATGCTAAGTCAGTGGAATGGGGATTACTCAGATTTATCCCCTTCTCTGAATCTGGATCAAGAGACCAGAAATTCTCTTCTATGGTGGCTTTCTCGGCCACATCTGTCCAGGGGGATGCCGTTCAGCAGACCAGACTGGACAATTGTAACAACAGACGCCAGCCTTCTAGGTTGGGGTGCCGTCTGGAATTCTCTGAAGGCTCAGGGACAATGGAGTCAGGAGGAGAGTCTCCTGCCAATAAACATTCTGGAATTGAGAGCAGTTCTCAATGCCCTCCTGGCTTGGCCCCAGTTGACAACTCGGGGGTTCATCAGGTTTCAGTCGGACAACATCACGACTGTTGCTTACATCAACCATCAGGGAGGGACAAGAAGCTCCCTAGCTATGATGGAAGTATCAAAGATAATTCTCTGGGCAGAGTCTCACTCTTGCCACCTGTCAGCAATCCACATCCCGGGAGTGGAGAACTGGGAGGCGGATTTCTTAAGTCGTCAGACTTTTCATCCGGGGGAGTGGGAACTTCATCCGGAGGTCTTTGCCCAAATACTGCGACGTTGGGGCAAACCAGAGATAGATCTCATGGCGTCTCGACAGAACGCCAAGCTTCCTCGTTACGGGTCCAGATCCAGGGATCCAGGAGCAGTCCTGATAGATGCTCTGACAGCACCTTGGGACTTCAGGATGGCTTACGTGTTTCCACCCTTCCCGTTGCTTCCTCGTTTGATTGCCAGAATCAAACAAGAGAGAGCATCAGTGATTCTGATAGCACCTGCGTGGCCACGCAGGACTTGGTATGCAGACCTGGTGGACATGTCATCCTGTCCACCTTGGTCTCTACCTCTGAAGCAGGACCTTCTGATACAGGGTCCCTTCAAACATCAAAATCTAACTTCTCTGAAGCTGACTGCTTGGAAATTGAACGCTTGATTTTATCAAGACGTGGGTTTTCTGAGTCAGTTATTGATACCTTAATACAGGCTAGGAAACCTGTTACCAGAAAGATTTACCATAAGATATGGCGTAAATACCTATATTGGTGTGAATCCAAAGGTTACTCTTGGAGTAAGGTTAGGATTCCTAGGATATTGTCTTTTCTACAAGAAGGTTTAGAAAAGGGTTTATCTGCTAGTTCATTAAAGAGACAGATCTCAGCTCTGTCCATTCTGTTACACAAACGTCTGTCAGAAGTTCCTGACGTCCAGGCTTTTTGTCAGGCTTTGACCAGGATTAAGCCTGTGTTTAAAACTGTTGCTCCACCATGGAGTTTAAACCTTGTTCTTAATGTTTTACAGGGCGTTCCGTTTGAACCCCTTCATTCCATTGATATAAAGTTGTTATCTTGGAAAGTTCTATTTTTAATGGCTATTTCCTCGGCTCGAAGAGTCTCTGAATTATCAGCCTTACATTGTGATTCTCCTTATTTGATTTTTCATTCGGATAAGGTAGTCCTGCGTACTAAACCTGGGTTCTTACCTAAGGTAGTTACTAACAGGAATATCAATCAAGAGATTGTTGTTCCTTCTTTATGCCCAAATCCTTCTTCAAAGAAGGAACGTCTACTGCACAACCTGGATGTAGTCCGTGCTCTAAAATTTTACTTACAGGCAACTAAGGAATTTCGACAAACGTCTTCTCTGTTTGTCATTTACTCTGGGCAGAGGAGAGGTCAAAAAGCTTCCGCTACCTCTTTCTTTTTGGCTTCGTAGCATAATTCGTTTAGCTTATGAGACTGCTGGACAGCAGCCTCCTGAAAGAATTACAGCTCATTCTACCAGAGCTGTGGCTTCCACTTGGGCCTTCAAGAATGAGGCCTCTGTTGAACAGATTTGCAAGGCTGCAACTTGGTCTTCGCTTCATACTTTTTCCAAATTTTACAAATTTGACACTTTTGCTTCATCGGAGGCTATTTTTGGGAGAAAGGTTCTTCAGGCAGTGGTTCCTTCTGTATAAAGAGCCTGCCTATCCCTCCCGTCATCCGTGTACTTTTGCTTTGGTATTGGTATCCCAGAAGTAATGATGACCCGTGGACTGATCACACTTAACAGAAGAAAACATAATTTATGCTTACCTGATAAATTCCTTTCTTCTGTAGTGTGATCAGTCCACGGCCCGCCCTGTTTTTAAGGCAGGTAAATATTTTTAATTTATACTCCAGTCACCACTTCACCCTTGGCTTTTCCTTTCTCGTTGGTCCTTGGTCGAATGACTGGGAGTGACGTAGAGGGGAGGAGCTATATGCAGCTCTGCTGGGTGAATCCTCTTGCACTTCCTGTTGGGGAGGAGTAATATCCCAGAAGTAATGATGACCCGTGGACTGATCACACTACAGAAGAAAGGAATTTATCAGGTAAGCATAAATTATGTTTTTGTTCTATCTCAGGAGTGCTGTTCTCTTTCTGTTTTTTCACAGATAGAGTATGCCTCAACTTTCTCCCCAGGCGTCACAGCCCTTAATGCCCGCTCAAGCGTAGCCAAGTACCTCTGCAGCTTCGGTTGCGATCACATTAAAGGACATAGCTGCAGTTATGTCATCCACACTTTCTGATGCGTTATCTGCCTTTCCCGTATTTCAAGGCAACCGCAAAAGGAAGGAGAACCACAAGGTCAATTTAGCTTCGGATGTCTTGATGGCGATCTCAGACCTACCCTCCCAGGGCTCTGAATTGGAGGGTATGGAGGTCCTGTCCGAGGCTGAACTTTCTGACTCAGGAAGTGTCTTACCACCAACGGACTCAGAAGTGGTTTCCTTCAGATTTAAACTTGAACACCTTCGCCTGTTATTGAGGGAGGTTTTGGTGACTCTGGACGACTGTGATTCAATAGTGGTTCCGCCAGAGAAATTGAGTAAGTTGGACAGATACCTAGGTCCCTTCTTATTCTGATGTTTTTCCAGTTCCTAAGAGTACTTCAGAGATTATTGCTAAGGAATGGGAGAGGCCAGGTATTCCATTCTCTCCTCCCGTTTTCAAGAAGATGTATCCTATAGCTGACGCTATTAGGGACTCTTGGCAGACCGTCCCTAAGGTGGAGGGAGCTATTTATACCTTGGCTAAACGTACTACTATTCCTATTGAGGATAGTTGTGCTTTCAAAGACCCTATGGATAAGAAGTTGGAGGGTCTCCTAAAGAAGATCTATGTTTATCGGGTTATTACATCCGGCGGCCTGCATTTTTACGGTTACAAGTGCGGCTGCTTATTGGTTTGATGCTCTGGAAGAGTCTCTTAATACTGAGACTCCCTTAGAGGAGCTACAGGATCGGATTAAAGCTCGTAAATTAGCTAATTCGTTTATTACGGATGCTTCACTGCAGATTACTAAATTGGTTTGGGTTTTTCCATCTTGGCACGCAGAGCCTTATGGTTGAAATCTTCATCTGCGGATGTGTCATCCAAATCTAAGCTTCTGGCTATCCCTTACAAGGGGAAGACCCTGTTCGGTCCTGACTTGAAGGAAATTATTTCTGACATCACAGGAGGCAAGGGTCATCTCCTCCCTCAGGACAAGAAATCCAAACAGAGAGGTCGACAAAGTAATTTTGGTTCCTTTTGAAATTTCAAGGGAATCCCCCCCCCCCCCCTCCTCTTCCTCTAAACAGGAAGGGAATTATTCTCAAACAAAATTTACTTGGAGACCTAAACAGTCTTGGAACAAGGGTAAGCAATCCAAGAAACCTGCTGCTGCTCCCAAGTCAGCATGAAGGGTCGACCCCCGATCCGGGACCGGATCTAGTAGGGGGCAGACTTTCTTTATCCAGGCTTGGATAAGAGACGTTCAGGATCCCTGGGCTATAGAGAGAGTTTCTCAACGATACAAACTGGAGTTCAGAAATTCTTCCCCCAGAGGGAGGTTTCTTCTTTCACGATTATCTGTAGACCAGATAAAAAGAGAGGCATTCTTGCGTTGTGTAAGAGACCTCATCCATGGGAGTAATCTGTCCCGTTCCAATTCAGGAGCACGGACAGGGGTTTTATTCTAATCTGTTTGTAGTCTCCAAAAAAGAGGGCACTTTCAGACCTATTTTAGACCTCAAGAGTCTAAACAAGTTTCTCAGAGTTCCATCTTTTAAGATGGAAAATATTCGTACCATTCTTCCATTGATCAAGGAGGGCCAATTCATGACAAAGGTGGATCTAAAGGATGCATATCTTCATGTTCCTATCCACAGAGATAATCACAAGTTCCTAAGGTTTGCCTTTCTGGGCAAACATTTTCAGTTTGTAGCTCTCCCTTTCCGTCTGGCCACGGCGCCCAGAATTTTCACAAAGGTTCTTGGGTCTTTATTGGCGGTTCTAAGACCACGGGGCATTGTGGTGGCACCTTATCTGGACGATATCCTGATCCAGGCATCATCTTTTCAGCTAGCAAGGTCCCATACCGACATTGTGCTATCCTTCCTTAGAACTCACGGGTGGAAGGTAAATTTGGAAAAAAGCTTGTTAGTTCCTCAGACAAGGGTACCCTTTCTGGGAACTGTAATCGATTCGATTTTAATGAAGATTTTTCTGACGGATGTCAAAAAGTTAAAGATTCTGGATACATGTCGAGCCATTCAGGCCAATTCTCGGCCGTCGGTGGCTCAGTGCATGGAGGTAATCGGATTGATGGTGGCGGCAATGGACATAGTTCAGTTTGCGCATTTTCATCTCAGGCCTCTACAGCTAAGCATGCTCAGGCAGTGGAATGGAGATTATACAGATTTGTCTCCTCAAATCTAGAACGGGAGACGAGGGACTCTCTTCTATGGTGGTTGTCGATGGATCATCTATCTCAGGGGACATGCTTTCGCAGACCCTCATGGGTGATAGTGACAACGGATGCCAGCCTGTTAGAATGGGGAGCAGTCTGGAACTCCTTAAGGGCTCAGGGTGTATTGACTCAGCCGCAGTCTCTCCTTCCCATCAATATCCTTGAGTTGAGAGCAATATTCAATGCGCTTCTGGCTTGGCCTCAGTTGACTTCGGCCCAATTCATCAGATTCCAGTCGGACAACATGACGACGGTAGCTTACCTCAATCATCAGGGAGGAACAAGGAGTTCCTTTGCGATGACAGAAGTAGCCAAGATAATACAGTGGGCAGAGTCTCACTCCTGCCATCTGTCAGCGATCCACATCCCAGGGGTGGAAAACTGGGAAGCAGATTTTCTGAGCAGACGGACATTTCATCCGGGGGAGTGGGAACAACATCCAGAGGTTTTTTCCAACCTGATTCTCAGATGGGGTAGGCCGGATTTGGATCTCATGGTGTCTCGTCAGAATGCCAAGCTTCCGAGATCCAGGTCCAGGGATCCCCAGGCCGAGCTAATAGATGCCTTGGCAGTGCCTTGGTCTTTCAGTCTAGCTTATGTATTCCCTCCGTTAGCTCTCCTTCCCCGGGTGATTACTCGAGTCATGATAGAATAGATAGATAGGAGCGCCACAAATAGGCAGGGTCTTGTATGATTTATATTTGTAGGTCTAGTGCTAGACCATGGGTTAGAGTAGCATATATTAAATGTATAAAAAAGTCTCTGTATAAGATTATGTGGCACAGGGATAGGCTTAGATGTTTGATATAAAATGTTTATAAAAGATTTTTTATTACAATTTGCACAAAATATCATATAATTAGAAACAATTAGGTACAATTTGCACAGAATATTATATAATTAAAAACAGTTAAGTACATGGATCCATGTGGACAAAATCCTATTTCGTATAAGTATGTCCTAAAATAGTCTAAAACAAATGTGACTGTCTGAATGTTAAATTATGTATGAGTCTCACATATACAATGTAATGGTGTGGTCGCTCTGATAAGTGACCTCTCTAGTGTAGTTAACACAAAAGTTATGTGATAAAAGCACAAGAACAACAACACAATGTCATATAAGGATAAAAACAATGATGGTATAGTAAACAAAGATGTGAGCGTTGTGATCAAAGATATTTAAAAAATCGGTGTCCAAAGACGAGATCTACAAAAGCAGTTGAAATAAACATGTGAATAAATACAAATAAAAATGTGATCCACAAAAACATATATATGTATATACTCAGTCCAAGGTTGTGAAAGCAAATCGCAAAAATTGTAAAAAATGTTGAAAAAATGCTGAAAAAAATCTTTTGTGAGCAACTAGTGTGTACACAAACTAGTAAACGTGATTATGAAGTCGTTTTGGAGGTGTGAAAGTTCCTGGAATTTACTCCATTTGGTGTAATGATCCTTTGTTTGTAATCCTAAAAAATGTTTGAAGATCAAATATAAAATTGTGTAAAAGTGTGACCAATGTGTGGTGAAAAAAATAAAAAATAATAAAAATAGATGGTAAAAATAAAAATGATGATAAGAAAAAAATAGAAATATTCTGGGAATTCCTCAAGACCTGTAAATAGAACAACATCCAGAGGTTTTTTCCAACCTGATTCTCAGATGGGGCAGGCCGGATTTGGATCTCATGGTGTCTCGTCAGAATGCCAAGCTTCCGAGATCCAGGTCCAGGGATCCCCAGGCCGAGCTAATAGATGCCTTGGCAGTGCCTTGGTCTTTCAGTCTAGCTTATGTATTCCCTCCGTTTGCTCTCCTTCCCCGGGTGATTACTCGAGTCAAACAGGAGAGGGCATTGGTGATCCTCATCGCCCCTGCGTGGCCTCGCAGGATTTGGTATGTGGATCTGGTGGACATGTCATCTCAGCCACCATGGAAGCTCACGTTAAGGAAAGACCTTCTCATTCAGGGTCATCCGAATCTAGTTTCTCTGCATCTAACTGCTTGGAGATTGAATGCTTGATTTGATCTAGGCGAGGTTTTTCTGATTCTGTAATTGATACTTTAATTCAGGCGCGTAAGCCTGTTACTAGGAAAATTTACCATAAGATATGGCGCAAATATCTTTATTGGTGTGAATCCAAGGGCTACTCATGGAGTAGGGTCAGGATTCATAGGATTTTATCTTTTCTCCAAGAAGGTTTGGAGAAGGGGTTATTGGTGAGTTCTTTGAAGGGCCAGATCTCGGCCTTATCTATTCTGTTACATAAGCGTTTGGCAGATGTTCCAGATGTACAATCATTTTGTCAGGCTCTGACTAGGGTCAGACCTGTATTTAGACCAATTGCTCCTCCTTGGAGTTGGAAAGTTTTATTTCTGGTTGCTAATTCTTCTGCTTGAAGAGTATCAGAGCTTTCGGCTTTACAATATAATTCTCCTTACATTTATTTTCCATGCGGATAAGGTGGTGTTACGTACTAAACCTGGGTTTCTGCCTAAAGTTGTTTCGGATAAGAACATTAATCAGGAAATTGTTGTTCCGTCCTTGTGTCCTAATCCTTCTTCTCAGAAGGAGCGTCTGCTACAAGTAGTCCGTGCTTTAAAGTTCTACTTGCAAGCGACTAAGGATTTTCGTCAATCTTCTTCCTTGTTTGTTGTTTTTTCAGGGAAACGTAAGGGTCAGAAAGCTACGGCTACCTCTTTCTTTTTGGCTGAAAAGTATAATCCGTTTTGCATTTGAGACTGCTGGACAGCAGCCTCCTGAAAGAATTACGGCTCATTCCACTAGGGCTGTGGCTTCCTCATGGGTATTCAACAGAAGCATCATTTTTGAACAGATTTGCAAGGCTGCAACTTGGTCTTCTCTTCACACTTTTTCTAAATTTTACAAATTTGATACTTTTGCTGAGGCTGTTTTTAGGAGGAAAGTTCTTCAAGCAGTGGTGCCTTCCGTTTAGGTTCCCTGTCTTGTCCCTCCCGTTTCATCCGTGTACTAAAGCTTTGGTATTGTATCCCACAAGTAAGGATGAAATCCGTGGACTCATCGTGTCTTTAAAAAGAAAAAAAAATGTATGCTTACCTGATAAATTTGTTTCTTTTTAGACACGATGAGTCCAGGGCCCGCCCTGTTTTCTGAGACAGGTTATTAATTTTTGTAAACTTCAGTCACCTCTGCACCTTGGCTTTTCCTTTCTCTTCCCAACTTCGGTCGAATGACTGGAGTGGGAGGGAAGGGAGGAACTATATATACAGCTCTGCTGTGGTGCTCTTTGCCTCCTCCTGCTGACCAGGAGGCGTAATCCCACAAGTAAGGATGAAATCCGTGGACTCATCGTGTCTAAAAAGAAACAAATTTATCGGGTAAGCATAAATTTTCTTTTCCCTTCAGTTTCTATAGTTACCCAAACTCTTTCTACATTGACACTGGTTTCTACAATTTCAGTTACTTTAATATTTTCTTTAACAGACAAAGCAACTCCCCTCCCCCCATCCTTTCCCCTCCCCCCTCTCTATTTTTTTTTTTTTTTTTTTAAACAAAATGTAAACCAGGTATGACTGTTTCCCAGTTGTGAGAGTCATTTTACCATGTCTCTGTTATAGCTACCAAATCATCTTATCTTGAATCATTATTGCAGTAAGTGTAGGAAATTTATTTACTAAATTGAGAGCATTTGTGCATGTTGCACGTTGTGGTCAATACATCCAATGCTAACATAGTTCAAGGAAATTGTGTATGTTCATCATTGATAAGCATATATTGGTAATAAAACAAATATATACTAATGGAAAATTTCAGGTTGCATGGAGTCAAATAATATTTGTTAGAGGTGAATGTGTGCACTTTTGTCCTTACACATTGTAAACATATTTCAGAAATTCCTTATAAGCTAAAGATTTTCACATTGAAATAATTAAAGGACCTTACCATAAGTTGGCATACAAGATACAGTTAATGATCATCCCCATCCAATACCTATTGTATTGGTCCCTAGATTACATTTGATGAAATATCATGTGTGCTTTTTTGTATTGCTATACAATAACATATTAGTCTAATCATTTTTTTCTTCATAAATGGAGAGTCCACAGTGGCATTCATTACTTTTGGGAAATAAGAACCTGGCCACCAGGAGGAGGCAAAGTCACCCCAGCCAAAAGCTTAAATACTCCTCCCACTTCCCTATACAAAGATCATAAACATATACCTTTACATTTTACCTTATTCACAATGAGCATATTAAAATACCTAAAAAGAGAGAGATGCACTCAGCTGAGACAGAACAAAAGCTGGAAAAACTTCCGTGCCTGTTCATTTTATTATAGTGTGCCACTCAGGGTGCATACTCTTTTAGCACACTATGCCCCTTCACAGAGAAAAAATATCCTGTAGCATATCAGTCTGACCCTGCCCAATGACAGTCCAGCGCCGAAATACCAGGCAATTCTTCTCTGAACAAGAGAAACAACAACCCCAGACGATCGTTTCGGCCTTCTGTGGGCCTCGTCAGTGAGGTGCACTCGCATCTCTCTAAGGGCATGTGTGCAAGGAGTCCACGTCTGGTTTCCCCTTTTACTCTTAGGGAGACCCAAGAGCAATTTGCATAAATAAAAAGAGAGAGATGCACTCAGCTGAGACAGAACAAAAGCTGGAAAAACTTCCGTGCCTGTTCATTTTATTATAGTGTGCCATTCAGGGTGCATACTCTTTTAGCACACTATGCCCCTTCACAGAGAAAAAATATCCTGTAGCATATCAGTCTGACCCTGCCCAATGACAGTCCAGCGCCGAAATACCAGGCAATTCTTCTCTGAACAAGAGAAACAACAACCCCAGACGATCGTTTCGGCCTTCTGTGGGCCTCGTCAGTGAGGTGCAGTCGCATCTCTCTAAGGGCATGTGTGCAAGGAGTCCACGTCTGGTTTCCCCTTTTACTCTTAGGGAGACCCAAGAGCAATTTGCATAAATAAAAAGAGAGAGATGCACTCAGCTGAGACAGAACAAAAGCTGGAAAAACTTCCGTGCCTGTTCATTTTATTATAGTGTGCCACTCAGGGTGCATACTCTTTTAGCACACTATGCCCCTTCACAGAGAAAAAATATCCTGTAGCATATCAGTCTGACGAGGCCCAAAGAAGGCCGAAACGATCGTCTGGGGTTGTTGCTTCCCTTGTTCAGAGAAGAATTGCCTGGTATTTCGGCGCTGGACTGTCATTGGGCAGGATCAGACTGATATGCTACAGGATATTTTTTTTCTGTGAAGGGGCATAGTGTGCTAAAAGAGTATGCACCCTGAGTGGCACCCAAAAATGAACAGGCACGGAAGTTTTTCCAGCTTTTGTTCTGTCTCAGCTGAGTGCATCTCTCTCTCTTTTTATATTTATGCAAATTGCTCTTGGGTCTCCCTAAGAGTAAAAGGGGAAACCAGACGTGGACTCCTTGCACACATGCCCTTAGAGAGATACAACTGCACCTCACTGACGAGGCCCAAAGAAGGCCGAAACGATCGTCTGGGGTTGTTGCTTCCCTTGTTCAGAGAAGAATTGCCTGGTATTTCGGCGCTGGACTGTCATTGGGCAGGATCAGACTGATATGCTACAGGATATATTTTTTCTGTGAAGGGGCATAGTGTGCTTAAAGAGTATGCACCCTGAGTGGCACCCAAAAATGAACAGGCACGGAAGTTTTTCCAGCTTTTGTTCTGTCTCAGCTGAGTGCATCTCTCTCTCTTTTTATATTTATGCAAATTGCTCTTGGGTCTCCCTAAGAGTAAAAGGGGAAACCAGACGTGGACTCCTTGCACACATGCCCTTAGAGAGATACAACTGCACCTCACTGACGAGGCCCAAAGAAGGCCGAAACGATCGTCTGGGGTTGTTGCTTCCCTTGTTCAGAGAAGAATTGCCTGGTATTTCGGCGCTGGACTGTCATTGGGCAGGATCAGACTGATATGCTACAGGATATTTTTTTTCTGTGAAGGGGCATAGTGTGCTAAAAGAGTATGCACCCTGAGTGGCACCCAAAAATGAACAGGCACGGAAGTTTTTCCAGCTTTTGTTCTGTCTCAGCTGAGTGCATCTCTCTCTCTTTTCATATTAAAATACCACAATAAAATACCAGAGTATGGATCGCTAACTTTCACAGTGCCTAGTTAAACAAACAATATAACAAGATACTTTAACAGCCAATTTCTATGCCAAGTTATCTGAGCTGAAATAAATCTTATTTTAGCTACAATTAAAGGGACACTCAATCAAAATTAAACTTTCATTATTCAGATAGAGTGTGCCATTTTAAACAACTTTCCAATTTACTTCCATTAACTAAATGTGCACAGTATTTTTATTTCTTTCATGTAATTAGCAAGAGTCCATGAGCTAGTGACATATGGGATATACATTCCTACCAGGAGGGGCAAAGTTTCCCAAACCTTAAAATGCCTATAAATACACCCCTCACCACACCCACAATTCAGTTTTACAAACTTTGCCTCCTATGGAGGTGGGGAAGTAAGTTTGTGCTAGATTCTACGTTGATATGCGCTCCGCAGCAGCTTGGAGCCCGGTTTTCCTCTCAGCGTGCAGTGAATGTCAGAGGGATGTGAGGAGAGTATTGCCTGTTTGAATTCAATGATCTCCTTCTACGGGGTCTATTTCATAGGTTCTCTGTTATCGGTCGTAGAGATTCATCTCTTACCTCCCTTTTCAGATAGACGATATACTCTTATAAATATACCATTACCTCTGCTGATTTTCGTTTCAGTACTGGTTTGGCTTTCTACAAACATGTAGATGAGTGTCCTGGGGTAAGTAAGTCTTATTTTCTGTGACACTCTAAGCTATGGTTGGGCACTTTTTTAATAAAGTTCTAAATATATGTATTCAAACATTTATTTGCCTTGACTCAGGATGTTCAACATTCCTTATTTTCAGACAGTCAGTTTCATATTTGGGATAATGCACTTGAATCAAATATTTTTCTTACCTTAAGGATTTGACTTTTTTCCCTGTGGGCTGTTAGGCTAGCGGGGGCTGAAAATGCTTCATTTTATTGCGTCATTCTTGGCGCTGACTTTTTTGGCGCGAAAAATTTTTTTTTTCTGTTTCCGGCGTCATACGTGTCGCCGGAAGTTGCGTCATTTTTGACGTTCTTTTGCGCCAAAAAATGTCGGCGTTCCGGACGTGGCGTCATTTTTGGTGCCAAAAGCATTTAGGCGCCAAATAATGTGGGCGTCTTATTTGGCGCTAAAAAAATATGGGCGTCGCTTTTTGTCTCCACATTATTTAAGTCTCATTTTTTCTTTGCTTCTGGTTGCTAGAAGCTTGTTCCTTGGCATTTTTTCCTATTCCTGAAACTGTCATTTAAGGAATTTGATCAATTTTGCTTTATATGTTGTTTTTTCTCTTACATATTGCAAGATGTCTCACGTTGCATCTGAGTCAGAAGATACTTCAGGAAAATCGCTGTCTGGTGCTGGAACTACCAACGCTAAGTGTATCTGCTGTAAACTTTTGGTAGCTGTTCCTCCAGCTGTTGTTTGTATTAATTGTCATGACAAACTTGTTAATGCAGATAATATTTCCTTTAGTAATGTACCATTACCTGTTGCAGTTCCATCAACATCTAATGTTCAGAATGTTCCTGATAACATAAGAGATTTTGTTTCTGAATCCATCAAGAAGGCTATGTCTGTTATTCCTCCTTCTAGTAAACATAAAAAATCTTTTAAAACTTCTCTTTATAGAGATGAATTTTTAAATGAACATCATCATTCTGATTCTAATGACTCTTCTGGTTCAGAGGATTCTGTCTCAGAGGTTGATGCTGATAAATCTTCATTTCTCCAACATAGGTGTGTCCGGTCCACGGCGTCATCCTTACTTGTGGGATATTCTCTTCCCCAACAGGAAATGGCAAAGAGCCCAGCAAAGCTGGTCACATGATCCCTCCTAGGCTCCGCCTACCCCAGTCATTCTCTTTGCCGTTGTACAGGCAACATCTCCACGGAGATGGCTTAGAGTTTTTTAGTGTTTAACTGTAGTTTTTATTATTCAATCAAGAGTTTGTTATTTTAAAATAGTGCTGGTATGTACTATTTACTCTGAAACAGAAAAGAGATGAAGATTTCTGTTTGTATGAGGAAAATGATTTTAGCAACCGTTACTAAAATCCATGGCTGTTCCACACAGGACTGTTGAGAGGAATTAACTTCAGTTGGGGGAACAGTGAGCAGTCTTTTGCTGCTTGAGGTATGACACATTCTAACAAGACGATGTAATGCTGGAAGCTGTCATTTTCCCTATGGGATCCGGTAAGCCATTTTTATTCAGACAGTAAATAAGGGCTTCACAAGGGCTTATTAAGACTGTAGACATTTTCTGGGCTAAATCGATTCATATATTACACATATTTAGCCTTGAGGAATCATTTAATCTGGGTATTTTTGTTAAATAATATCGGCAGGCACTGTTTTAGACACCTTATTCTCTAGGGGCTTTCCCTAATCATAGGCAGAGCCTCATTTTCGCGCCGGTATTGCGCACTTGTTTTTGAGAAGCATGACATGCAGTCGCATGTGTGAGGAGCTCTGATACATAGAAAAGACTTTCTGAAGGCGTCATTTGGTATCGTATTCCCCTTTGGGCTTGGTTGGGTCTCAGCAAAGCAGATACCAGGGACTGTAAAGGGGTTAAAGTTAAAAACGGCTCCGGTTCCGTTATTTTAAGGGTTAAAGCTTCCAAATTTGGTGTGCAATACTTTTAAGGCTTTAAGACACTGTGGTGAAATTTTGGTGAATTTTGAACAATTCCTTCATACTTTTTCGCAATTGCAGTAATAAAGTGTGTTCAGTTTAAAATTTAAAGTGACAGTAACGGTTTTATTTTAAAACGTTTTTTGTACTTTGTTAGCAAGTTTATGCCTGTTTAACATGTCTGAACTACCAGATAGACTGTGTTCTGAATGTGGGGAAGCCAAGGTTCCTTCTCATTTAAATAAATGTGATTTATGTGACACTGAAAATGATGCCCAAGATGATTCCTCAAGTGAGGGGAGTAAGCATGGTACTGCATCATTCCCTCCTTCGTCTACACGAGTCTTGCCCACTCAGGAGGCCCCTAGTACATCTATCGCGCCAATACTCCTTACTATGCAACAATTAATGGCTGTAATGGATAATTCTATCAAAAACATTTTAGCCAAAATGCCCACTTATCAGCGTAAGCGCGACTGCTCTGTTTTAGATACTGAAGAGCATGAGGACGCTGATGATAATGGTTCTGAAATGCCCCTACACCAGTCTGAGGGGGCCAGGGAGGTTTTGTCTGAGGGAGAAATTTCAGATTCAGGGAAAATTTCTCAACAAGCTGAACCCGATGTGATTACATTTAAATTTAAGTTGGAACATCTCCGCGCTCTGCTTAAGGAGGTATTATCCACTCTGGATGATTGTGAGAATTTGATCATCCCAGAGAAACTATGTAAAATGGACAAGTTCCTAGAGGTCCCGGGGCTCCCAGAAGCTTTTCCTATACCCAAGCGGGTGGCGGACATTGTAAATAAAGAATGGGAAAGGCCCGGTATACCTTTCGTCCCTCCCCCCATATTTAAAAAATTGTTTCCTATGGTCGACCCTAGAAAGGACTTATGGCAGACTGTCCCCAAGGTCGAGGGAGCGGTTTCTACTTTAAACAAACGCACCACTATACCCATAGAAGATAGTTGTGCTTTCAAAGATCCTATGGATAAAAAATTAGAAGGTTTGCTTAAAAAGATGTTTGTTCAACAAGGTTACCTTCTACAACCAATTTCATGCATTGTCCCTGTCACTACAGCCGCGTGTTTCTGGTTCGATGAGCTAGTAAAGGCGATCGATAGTGATTCTCCTCCTTATGAGGAGATTATGGACAGAATCCGTGCTCTCAAATTGGCTAATTCTTTCACCCTAGACGCCACTTTGCAATTGGCTAGGTTAGCGGCGAAGAATTCTGGGTTTGCTATTGTGGCGCGTAGAGCGCTTTGGTTGAAATCTTGGTCAGCGGATGCGTCTTCCAAGAACAAACTCCTTAACATTCCTTTCAAGGGGAAAACGCTGTTTGGCCCTGACTTGAAAGAGATTATCTCTGATATCACTGGGGGTAAGGGCCACGCCCTTCCTCAGGATAGGTCTTTCAAGGCCAAAAATAAACCTAATTTTCGTCCCTTTCGTAGAAACGGACCAGCCCCAAGTGCTACGTCCTCTAAGCAAGAGGGTAATACTTCTCAAGCCAAGCCAGCCTGGAGACCAATGCAAGGCTGGAACAAGGGAAAGCAGGCCAAGAAACCTGCCACTGCTACCAAGACAGCATGAAATGTTGGCCCCCGATCCGGGACCGGATCTGGTGGGGGGCAGACTCTCTCTCTTCGCTCAGGCTTGGGCAAGAGATGTTCTGGATCCTTGGGCACTAGAAATAGTCTCCCAAGGTTATCTTCTGGAATTCAAGGGGCTTCCCCCAAGGGGGAGGTTCCACAGGTCTCAATTGTCTTCAGACCACATAAAGAGACAGGCATTCTTACATTGTGTAGAAGACCTGTTAAAAATGGGAGTGATTCATCCTGTTCCATTAGGAGAACAAGGGATGGGGTTCTACTCCAATCTGTTCATAGTTCCCAAAAAAGAGGGAACGTTCAGACCAATCTTAGATCTCAAGATCTTAAACAAGTTTCTCAAGGTTCCATCGTTCAAAATGGAAACCATTCGAACAATTCTTCCTTCCATCCAGGAAGGTCAATTCATGACCACGGTGGATTTGAAGGATGCGTATCTACATATTCCTATCCACAAGGAACATCATCGGTTCCTAAGGTTCGCATTCCTGGACAAGCATTACCAGTTCGTGGCGCTTCCTTTCGGATTAGCCACTGCTCCAAGGATTTTCACAAAGGTACTAGGGTCCCTTCTAGCGGTGCTAAGACCAAGGGGCATTGCAGTAGTACCTTACTTGGACGACATTCTGATTCAAGCGTCGTCCCTTCCTCAAGCAAAGGCTCACACGGACATAGTCCTGGCCTTTCTCAGATCTCACGGATGGAAAGTGAACGTGGAAAAGAGTTCTCTATCTCCGTCGACAAGGGTTCCCTTCTTGGGAACAATAATAGACTCCTTAGAAATGAGGATTTTTCTGACAGAGGCCAGAAAAACAAAACTTCTAAACTCTTGTCAAACACTTCATTCCGTTCCTCTTCCTTCCATAGCGCAGTGCATGGAAGTAATAGGTTTGATGGTAGCGGCAATGGACATAGTTCCTTTTGCGCGCATTCATCTAAGACCATTACAACTGTGCATGCTCAGTCAGTGGAATGGGGACTATACAGACTTGTCTCCGAAGATACAAGTAAATCAGAGGACCAGAGACTCACTCCGTTGGTGGCTGTCCCTGGACAACCTGTCACAAGGGATGACCTTCCGCAGACCAGAGTGGGTCATTGTCACGACCGACGCCAGTATGATGGGCTGGGGCGCGGTCTGGGGATCCCTGAAAGCTCAGGGTCTTTGGTCTCGGGAAGAATCTCTTCTACCGATAAATATTCTGGAACTGAGAGCGATATTCAATGCTCTCAAGGCTTGGCCTCAGCTAGCAAAGGCCAAGTTCATACGGTTTCAATCAGACAACATGACGACTGTTGCGTACATCAACCATCAGGGGGGAACAAGGAGTTCCCTGGCGATGGAAGAAGTGACCAAAATCATTCAATGGGCGGAGACTCACTCCTGCCACCTGTCTGCAATCCACATCCCAGGAGTGGAAAATTGGGAAGCGGATTTTCTGAGTCGTCAGACATTACATCCGGGGGAGTGGGAACTCCATCCGGAAATCTTTGCCCAAATTACTCAACTGTGGGGCATTCCAGACATGGATCTGATGGCCTCTCGTCAGAACTTCAAGGTTCCTTGCTACGGGTCCAGATCCAGGGATCCCAAGGCGACTCTAGTAGATGCACTAGTAGCACCTTGGACCTTCAAACTAGCTTATGTATTCCCGCCGTTTCCTCTCATCCCCAGGCTGGTAGCCAGGATCAATCAGGAGAGGGCGTCGGTGATCTTGATAGCTCCTGCGTGGCCACGCAGGACTTGGTATGCAGATCTGGTGAATATGTCATCGGCTCCACCATGGAAGCTACCTTTGAGACGAGACCTTCTTGTTCAAGGTCCGTTCGAACATCCGAATCTGGTCTCACTCCAGCTGACTGCTTGGAGATTGAACGCTTGATCTTATCAAAACGAGGGTTCTCAGATTCTGTTATTGATACTCTTGTTCAGGCCAGAAAGCCTGTAACTAGAAAAATTTACCACAAAATATGGAATAAATATATCTGTTGGTGTGAATCTAAAGGATTCCCTTGGGACAAGGTAAAGATTCCTAAGATTCTATCCTTTCTTCAAGAAGGATTGGAGAAAGGTTTATCTGCAAGTTCCTTGAAGGGACAGATTTCTGCCTTGTCTGTGTTACTTCACAAAAAACTGGCAGCTGTGCCAGATGTTCAAGCCTTTGTTCAGGCTCTGGTTAGAATCAAGCCTGTTTACAAACCTTTGACTCCTCCTTGGAGTCTCAACTTAGTTCTTTCAGTTCTTCAGGGGGTTCCGTTTGAACCCTTACATTCCGTTGATATTAAGTTATTATCTTGGAAAGTTTTGTTTTTGGTTGCAATTTCTTCTGCTAGAAGAGTTTCAGAATTATCTGCTCTGCAGTGTTCTCCTCCTTATCTGGTGTTCCATGCAGATAAGGTGGTTTTACGTACTAAACCTGGTTTCTTCTGTTATGTGTGATCAGTCCACGGGTCATCATTACTTCTGGGATATAACTCCTCCCCAACAGGAAATGCAAGAGGATTCACCCAGCAGAGCTGCATATAGCTCCTCCCCTCTACGTCAGTCCCAGTCATTCTCTTGCACCCAACGACTAGATAGGATGTGTGAGAGGACTATGGTGATTATACTTAGTTTTTATGACTTCAATCAAAAGTTTGTTATTTTACAATAGCACCGGAGCGTGTTATTACTTCTCTGGCAGAGTTTGAGGAAGAATCTACCAGAGTTTTTTACTATGATTTTAACCGGAGTAGTTAAGATCATATTGCTGTTCTCGGCCATCTGAGGGAGGTAAAAGCTTCAGATCAGGGGACAGCGGGCAGATGAATCTGCATTGAGGTATGTAGCAGTTTTTATTTTCTGAATGGAATTGATGAGAAAATCCTGCCATACCGTTATAATGACATGTATGTATACACTTCAGTATTCTGGGGATGGTATTTCACCGGAACTACTCTGTTAAAAGTCACTAATCCTTTTAATAAGTATTTATCATGTTAAACGTTTTTGCTGGAATGTAGAATCGTTTACATTTCTGAGGTACTGAGTGAATAAATATTTGGGCATTATTTTCCACTTGGCAGTTGTTTGGTTTTAATTGTGACAGTTTCGTTTCTCTTCACTGCTGTGTGTGAGGGAGGGGCCGTTTTTGGCGCTCTTTGCTACGCATCAAAAATTTCCAGTCAGTTACTCTTATATTTCCTGCATGATCCGGTTCATCTCCGACAGATCTCAGGGGTCTTCAAACTTCTTTAGAGAGAGGTAGATTCTCTCAGCAGAGCTGTGAGAATTTTATATTGACTGTGAATAAAAACGTTGCTCTGTAATTTTTATGTCAAATTTAATTATTGTTATTTTACTATGGGAACAAACCTTTGCTAAAAGTTGTGTTGTTTTAAAGTTTGATGCTATAACTGTTTTTTTCAGTTCATTATTTCAACTGTCATTTAATCGTTTAGTACCTCTTTGAGGCACAGTACGTTTTTGCTAAAAAAGATTATAACCAAGTTGCAAGTTTATTGCTAGTGTGTTAAACATGTCTGACTCAGATGAAGATATCTGTGTCATTTGTTCCAATGCCAAGGTGGAGCCCAATAGAAATTTATGTACTAACTGTATTGATGCTACTTTAAATAAAAGTCAATCTGTACAATTTGAACAAATTTCACCAAACAGCGAGGGGAGAGTTATGCCGACTAACTCGCCTCACGCGGCAGTACCTGCATCTCCCGCCCGGGAGGTGCGTGATATTATGGCGCCTTGTACATCTGGGCGGCCATTACAGATAACATTACAAGATATGGCTACTGTTATGACTGAAGTTTTGTCTAAATTACCAGAACTAAGAGGCAAGCGTGATCACTCTGGGGTGAGAACAGAGTGCGCTGACAATACTAGGGCCATGTCTGATACTGCGTCACAGCTTGCAGAGCATGAGGACGGAGAGCTTCATTCTGTGGGTGACGGTTCTGATCCAAACAGATTGGATTCAGATATTTCAAATTTTAAATTTAAATTGGAGAACCTCCGTGTATTACTAGGGGAGGTTTTAGCATCTCTCAATGATTGTAACACCGTTGCAATACCAGAGAAACTGTGTAGGTTGGATAAATACTTTGCGGTACCGGCGAGTACTGACGTTTTTCCTATACCTAAGAGACTAACTGAAATTGTTACTAAGGAGTGGGATAGACCCGGTGTGCCGTTCTCACCCCCTCCAATATTTAGAAAGATGTTTCCAATAGACGCCACCACTCGGGACTTATGGCAAACGGTCCCTAAGGTGGAGGGAGCAGTTTCTACTTTAGCTAAGCGTACCACTATCCCGGTGGAGGATAGCTGTGCTTTTTCAGATCCAATGGATAAAAAATTAGAGGGTTACCTTAAGAAAATGTTTGTTCAACAAGGTTTTATATTGCAACCCCTTGCATGTATTGCGCCGATTACGGCTGCGGCAGCATTTTGGATTGATTCTCTGGAAGAGAACCTTAGTTCATCTACGCTAGACGACATTACGGACAGGCTTAGAGTCCTTAAACTAGCTAATTCATTCATTTCGGAGGCCGTAGTACATTTAACCAAACTTACGGCTAAGAACTCAGGATTCGCCATCCAGGCACGTAGGGCGCTGTGGCTAAAATCCTGGTCAGCTGATGTTACTTCTAAGTCCAAATTACTTAATATACCTTTCAAGGGGCAGTCTTTATTTGGGCCCGGTTTGAAAGAAATTATCGCTGACATCACAGGAGGTAAGGGCCACGCCCTACCTCAAGACAAAGCCAAAGCTAAGGCTAGACAGTCTAATTTTCGTCCCTTTCGGAATTTCAAAACAGGAGCAGCATCAACCTCCACTGCACCAAAACAGGAGGGAGCTGTTGCTCGTTACAGGCAAGGCTGGAAGCCTAACCAGTCCTGGAACAAGGGCAAACAGGCCAGGAAACCTGCTGCTGCCCCAAAGACAGCATGAACCGAGAGCCCCCAATCCGGGACCGGATCTAGTGGGGGGCAGACTTTCTCTCTTCGCCCAGGCCTGGGCAAGAGATGTTCAGGATCCCTGGGCGCTAGAGATCATATCTCAGGGATACCTTCTAGACTTCAAATTATCTCCCCCAAGAGGGAGATTTCATCTGTCAAGGTTGTCAACAAACCAGATAAAGAAAGAAGCGTTTCTACGCTGTGTACAAGATCTGTTATTAATGGGAGTGATCCATCCGGTTCCGCGGTCGGAACAAGGACAAGGGTTCTACTCAAACCTGTTTGTGGTTCCCAAAAAAGAGGGAACTTTCAGGCCAATCTTAGATTTAAAGATTCTAAACAAATTCCTAAGAGTTCCATCGTTCAAAATGGAAACTATTCGGACAATCTTACCCATGATCCAAAAGGGTCAGTACATGACCACAGTGGATTTAAAAGATGCTTACCTTCACATACCGATTCACAAAGATCATCACCGGTATCTACGGTTTGCCTTCCTAGACAGGCACTACCAGTTTGTAGCTCTTCCATTCGGATTGGCTACGGCTCCAAGAATCTTCACAAAGGTTCTGGGTGCCCTTCTGGCGGTACTAAGACCGCGAGGGATTTCGGTAGCTCCGTACCTAGACGACATTCTAATACAAGCTTCAAGCTTTCAAACTGCCAAGTCTCATACAGAGTTAGTTCTGGCATTTCTAAGGTCGCATGGATGGAAAGTGAACGAAAAGAAGAGTTCTCTTTTTCCTCTCACAAGAGTTCCATTCTTGGGGACTCTTATAGATTCTGTAGAAATGAAGATTTACCTGACAGAAGACAGGTTAACAAAGCTTCAAAATGCATGCCGTGTCCTTCATTCCATTCAACACCCGTCAGTAGCTCAATGCATGGAGGTGATCGGCTTAATGGTAGCGGCAATGGACATAGTACCTTTTGCACGCCTACACCTCAGACCGCTGCAATTGTGCATGCTAAGTCAGTGGAATGGGGATTACTCAGATTTGTCCCCTACTCTGAATCTGAATCAAGAGACCAGAAATTCTCTTCTATGGTGGCTTTATCGGCCACACCTGTCCAGGGGGATGCCATTCAGCAGGCCAGACTGGACAATTGTAACAACAGACGCCAGCCTACTAGGTTGGGGCGCTGTCTGGAATTCTCTGAAGGCTCAGGGACTATGGAATCAGGAGGAGAGTCTCCTTCCAATAAACATTCTGGAATTGAGAGCAGTTCTCAATGCCCTTCTAGCTTGGCCCCAATTAACAACTCGGGGGTTCATCAGGTTTCAGTCGGACAACATCACGACTGTAGCTTACATCAACCATCAGGGAGGGACAAGAAGCTCCCTAGCAATGATGGAAGTATCAAAGATAATTCGCTGGGCAGAGTCTCACTCTTGCCACCTGTCAGCAATCCACATCCCGGGAGTGGAGAACTGGGAGGCGGATTTCTTGAGTCGCCAGACTTTTCATCCGGGGGAGTGGGAACTTCATCCGGAGGTCTTTGCCCAAATACTTCGACGTTGGGGCAAACCAGAGATAGATCTCATGGCGTCTCGCCAGAACGCCAAACTTCCTCACTACGGGTCCAGATCCAGGGATCCGGGAGCGGTTCTGATAGATGCTTTGACAGCACCTTGGAACTTCGGGATGGCTTATGTGTTTCCACCCTTCCCGCTGCTTCCTCGATTGATTGCCAAAATCAAACAGGAGAGAGCATCAGTGATTCTAATAGCGCCTGCATGGCCACGCAGGACTTGGTATGCAGATCTAGTGGACATGTCATCCTGTCCGCCTTGGTCTCTACCTCTAAGACAGGACCTCCTGATACAGGGTCCATTCAAACATCAAAATCTAACTTCTCTGAAGCTGACTGCTTGGAAATTGAACGCTTGATTTTATCAAAACGTGGTTTTTCTGAGTCGGTTATTGATACCCTGATACAGGCTAGGAAGCCTGTTACCAGAAAGATTTACCATAAAATATGGCGTAAATACCTATACTGGTGCGAATCCAAACGTTACTCCTGGAGTAAGGTTAGGATCCCTAGGATATTGTCCTTTCTACAAGAAGGTTTAGAAAAGGGTTTATCAGCTAGTTCATTAAAGGGACAGATTTCAGCTCTGTCCATCTTGTTACACAGGCGTCTGTCAGAAAATCCAGACGTCCAGGCCTTTTGTCAGGCTTTAGCTAGGATCAAGCCTGTGTTTAAAGCTGTTGCTCCGCCATGGAGTTTAAACTTAGTTCTTAACGTTTTACAGGGTGTTCCGTTTGAACCCCTTCATTCCATTGATATAAAATTGTTATCTTGGAAAGTTCTGTTTTTAATGGCTATTTCCTCGGCTCGAAGAGTCTCTGAGTTATCAGCCTTACATTGTGATTCTCCTTATCTGATTTTTCACTCAGACAAGGTAGTTCTGCGTACTAAACCTGGGTTCTTACCTAAGGTAGTCACTAACAGGAATATCAATCAAGAGATTGTTGTTCCATCCTTGTGTCCAAATCCTTCTTCAAAGAAGGAACGTCTTCTACACAATCTGGATGTAGTTCGTGCCCTCAAGTTCTACTTGCAGGCAACTAAAGATTTTCGCCAAACTTCTTCCCTGTTTGTCGTTTATTCTGGACAGAGGAGAGGTCAAAAAGCTTCTGCTACCTCTCTCTCTTTTTGGCTTCGTAGCATAATACGTTTAGCCTATGAGACTGCTGGACAGCAGCCTCCTGAAAGAATTACAGCTCACTCCACTAGAGCTGTGGCTTCCACTTGGGCCTTTAAGAATGAGGCCTCTGTTGAACAGATTTGCAAGGCTGCAACTTGGTCTTCGCTTCATACTTTTTCCAAATTTTACAAATTTGACACTTTTGCTTCTTCGGAGGCTATTTTTGGGAGAAAGGTTCTTCAGGCAGTGGTTCCTTCTGTATAATGAGCCTGCCTATCCCTCCCGTCATCCGTGTACTTTTGCTTTGGTATTGGTATCCCAGAAGTAATGATGACCCGTGGACTGATCACACATAACAGAAGAAAACATAATTTATGCTTACCTGATAAATTCCTTTCTTCTGTTGTGTGATCAGTCCACGGCCCGCCCTGTTTTAAGGCAGGTAAATATCTTTTAAATTATACTCCAGTCACCACTTCACCCTTGGTTACTCCTTTCTCGTTGATTCTTGGTCGAATGACTGGGACTGACGTAGAGGGGAGGAGCTATATGCAGCTCTGCTGGGTGAATCCTCTTGCATTTCCTGTTGGGGAGGAGTTATATCCCAGAAGTAATGATGACCCGTGGACTGATCACACAACAGAAGAAAGGAATTTATCAGGTAAGCATAAATTATGTTTTTCTTCCAAAAGTTGTTTCTAACAAAAACATTAACCAGGAGATAGTCGTGCCTTCTTTGTGTCCGAAACCAGTTTCAAAGAAGGAACGTTTGTTGCACAATTTGGATGTTGTTCGCGCTCTAAAATTCTATTTAGATGCTACAAAGGATTTTAGACAAACATCTTCCTTGTTTGTTGTTTATTCTGGTAAAAGGAGAGGTCAAAAAGCAACTTCTACCTCTCTCTCTTTTTGGATTAAAAGCATCATCAGATTGGCTTACGAGACTGCCGGACGGCAGCCTCCTGAAAGAATCACAGCTAATTCCACTAGGGCTGTGGCTTCCACATGGGCCTTCAAGAACGAGGCTTCTGTTGATCAGATATGTAGGGCAGCGACTTGGTCTTCACTGCACACTTTTACCAAATTTTACAAGTTTGATACTTTTGCTTCTTCTGAGGCTATTTTTGGGAGAAAGGTTTTGCAAGCCGTGGTGCCTTCCATTTAGGTGACCTGATTTGCTCCCTCCCTTCATCCGTGTCCTAAAGCTTTGGTATTGGTTCCCACAAGTAAGGATGACGCCGTGGACCGGACACACCTATGTTGGAGAAAACAGAATTTATGTTTACCTGATAAATTACTTTCTCCAACGGTGTGTCCGGTCCACGGCCCCGCCCTGGTTTTTTAATCAGGTCTGATAATTTATTTTCTTTAACTACAGTCACCACGGTATCATATGGTTTCTCCTATGCAAATATTCCTCCTTAACGTCGGTCGAATGACTGGGGTAGGCGGAGCCTAGGAGGGATCATGTGACCAGCTTTGCTGGGCTCTTTGCCATTTCCTGTTGGGGAAGAGAATATCCCACAAGTAAGGATGACGCCGTGGACCGGACACACCGTTGGAGAAAGTAATTTATCAGGTAAACATAAATTCTGTTATTTATTTAAAATGGAATTTATTCGTTCTTTACTTAAAGAAGTACTAATTGCTTTAGAAATTGAGGATTCTGGTCCTCTTGATACTAAATCTAAACGTTTAGATAAGGTCTTTAAATCTCCTGTGGTTATTCCAGAAGTTTTTCCTGTTCCTGGTGCTATTTCTGAAGTAATTTCCAGAGAATGGAATAATTTGGGTAATTCATTTACTCCTTCTAAACGTTTTAAGCAATTATATCCTGTGCCGTCTGACAGATTAGAATTTTGGGACAAAATCCCTAAAGTTGATGGGGCTATTTCTACCCTTGCTAAACGTACTACTATTCCTACGTCAGATGGTACTTCGTTTAAGGATCCTTTAGATAGGAAAATTGAATCCTTTCTAAGAAAAGCTTATCTATGTTCAGGTAATCTTCTTAGACCTGCTATATCATTGGCTGATGTTGCTGCAGCTTCAACTTTTTGGTTGGAAACTTTAGCGCAACAAGTAACAGATCATGATTCTCATAATATTATTATTCTTCTTCAACATGCTAATAATTTTATCTGTGATGCCATTTTTTATATTATCAGAGTTGATGTCAGGTTTATGTCTCTAGCTATTTTAGCTAGAAGAGCTTTATGGCTTAAAACTTGGAATGCTGATATGTCGACTCTACTTTCCATTTCTTTCCAGGGTAACAAATTATTTGGTTCTCAGTTGGATTCTATTATCTCAACTGTTACTGGTGGGAAAGGAACTTTTTTACCACAGGATAAAAAATCTAAGGGTAAAAACAGGGCTAATAATCGTTTTCGTTCCTTTCGTTTCAACAAAGAACAAAAGCCTGATCCTTCATCCTCAGGAGCAGTTTCAGTTTGGAAACCATCTCCAGTCTGGAATAAATCCAAGCCTTCTAGAAAAGCAAAGCCAGCTTCTAAGTCCACATGAAGGTGCGGCCCTCATTCCAGCTCAGCTGGTAGGGGGCAGGTTACGTTTTTTCAAAGAAATTTGGATCAATTCTGTTCACAATCTTTGGATTCAGAACATTGTTTCAGAAGGGTACAGAATTGGTTTCAAGATAAGACCTCCTGCAAAGAGATTTTTTCTTTCCCGTGTCCCAGTAAATCCAGTGAAAGCTCAAGCATTTCTGAAATGTGTTTCAGATCTAGAGTTGGCTGGAGTAATTATGCCAGTTCCAGTTCTGGAACAGGGGCTGGGGTTTTATTCAAATCTCTTCATTGTACCAAAGAAGGAGAATTCCTTCAGACCAGTTCTGGATCTAAAAATATTGAATCGTTATGTAAGGATACCAACGTTCAAAATGGTAACTGTAAGGACTATCTTGCCTTTTGTTCAGCAAGGGCATTATATGTCCACAATAGATTTACAGGATGCATATCTGCATATTCCGATTCATCCAGATCATTATCAGTTCCTGAGATTCTCTTTTCTGGACAAGCATTACCAGTTTGTGGCTCTGCCGTTTGGCCTAGCTACAGCTCCAAGAATTTTTACAAAGGTTCTCGGTGCCCTTCTGTCTGTAATCAGAGAACAGGGTATTGTGGTATTTCCTTATTTGGACGATATCTTGGTACTTGCTCAGTCTTTACATTTAGCAGAATCTCATACGAATCGACTTGTGGTGTTTCTTCAAGATCATGGTTGGAGGATCAATTCACTAAAAAGTTCATTGATTCCTCAGACAAGGGTAACCTTTCTGGGTTTCCAGATAGATTCAGTGTCCATGACTCTGTCTTTGACAGACAAGAGACGTCTAAAATTGATTTCAGCTTGTCGAAACCTTCAGTCACAATCATTCCCTTCGGTAGCCTTATGCATGGAAATTCTAGGTCTTATGACTGCTGCATCGGACGCGATCCCCTTTGCTCGTTTCACATGCGACCTCTTCAGCTCTGTATGCTGAATCAATGGTGCAGGGATTACACAAAGATATCTCAATTAATATCTTTAAAACCGATTGTACGACACTCTCTAACGTGGTGGACAGATCACCATCGTTTAATTCAGGGGGCTTCTTTTTTTCTTCCGACCTGGACTGTAATTTCAACAGATGCAAGTCTTACAGGTTGAGGAGCTGTGTGGGGATCTCTGACGGCACAAGGAGTTTGGGAATCTCAGGAGGTGAGATTACCGATCAATATTTTGGAACTCCGTGCAATTTTCAGAGCTCTTCAGTCTTGGCCTCTTCTGAAGAGAGAATCGTTCATTTGTTTTCAGACAGACAATGTCACAACTGTGGCATACATCAATCATCAAGGAGGGACTCACAGTCCTCTGGCTATGAAAGAAGTATCTCGAATTCTGGTTTGGGCGGAATCCAGCTCCTGTCTAATCTCTGCAGTTCATATCCCAGGTATAGACAATTGGGAAGCGGATTATCTCAGTCGCCAAACGTTGCATCCGGGCGAATGGTCTCTTCACCCAGAGGTATTTCTTCAGATTGTTCAAATGTGGGAGCTTCCAGAAATAGATCTGATGGCGTCTCATCTAAACAAGAAACTTCCCAGGTATCTGTCCAGATCCCGGGATCCTCAGGCGGAAGCAGTGGATGCATTATCACTTCCTTGGAAGTATCATCCTGCCTATATCTTTCCGCCTCTAGTTCTTCTTCCAAGAGTAATCTCCAAGATTCTGAAGGAATGCTCGTTTGTTCTGCTGGTAGCTCCGGCATGGCCTCACAGGTTTTGGTATGCGGATCTTGTCCGGATGGCCTCTTGCCATCCGTGGACTCTTCCGCTAAGACCAGACCTTCTGTCGCAAGGTCCTTTTTTCCATCAGGAACTCAAATCCTTAAATTTAAAGGTATGGAGATTGAACGCTTGATTCTTGGTCAAAGAGGTTTCTCTGACTCTGTGATTAATACTATGTTACAGGCTCGTAAATCTGTATCCAGAGAGATATATTATAGAGTCTGGAAGACTTATATTTCTTGGTGTCTTTCTCATCATTTTTCTTGGCATTCTTTTAGAATTCCGAGAATTTTACAGTTTCTTCAGGATGGTTTAGATAAAGGTTTATCCGCAAGTTCTTTGAAAGGACAAATCTCTGCTCTTTCTGTTCTTTTTCACAGAAAGATTGCTAATCTTCCTGATATTCATTGTTTTGTACAAGCTTTGGTTCGTATAAAACCTGTCATTAAGTCAATTTCTCCTCCTTGGAGTTTGAATTTGGTTCTGGGGGCTTTTCAAGCTCCTCCTTTTGAACCCATGCATTCATTGGACATTAAATTACTTTCTTGGAAAGTTTTGTTCCTTTTGGTGATCTCTTCCGCCAGAAGAGTCTCTGAATTATCTGCTCTTTCTTGTGAGTCTCCTTTTCTGATTTTTCATCAGGATAGGGCGGTGTTGCGAACTTCTTTTGAATTTTTACCTAAGGTTGTGAATTCCAACAACATTAGTAGAGAAATTGTGGTTCCCTCATTATGTCCTAATCCTAAGAATTCTAAGGAGAAATCGTTGCATTCTTTGGATGTTGTTAGAGCTTTGAAATATTATGTTGAAGCTACTAAGTCTTTCCGAAAGACTTCTAGTCTATTTGTTATCTTTTCCGGTTCTTGAAAAGGCCAGAAAGCTTCTGCCATTTCTTTGGCATCTTGGTTGAAATCTTTAATTCATCATGCCTATGTCGAGTCGGGTAAAACTCCGCCTCAAAGGATTACAGCTCATTCTACTAGGTCAGTTTCTACTTCCTGGGCGTTTAGGAATGAAGCTTCGGTTGATCAGATTTGCAAAGCAGCAACTTGGTCCTCTTTGCATACTTTTACTAAATTCTACCATTTTGATGTATTTTCTTCTTCTGAAGCAGTTTTTGGTAGAAAAGTACTTCAGGCAGCGGTTTCAGTTTGAATCTTCTGTTTATGTTTTTCATTAAACTTTATTTTGGGTGTGGATTATTTTCAGCAGGAATTGGCTGTCTTTATTTTATCCCTCCCTCTCTAGTGACTCTTGCGTGGAAAGATCCACATCTTGGGTAGTCATTATCCCATACGTCACTAGCTCATGGACTCTTGCTAATTACATGAAAGAAAACATAATTTATGTAAGAACTTACCTGATAAATTCATTTCTTTCATATTAGCAAGAGTCCATGAGGCCCGCCCTTTTTTGTGGTGGTTATGATTTTTTTGTATAAAGCACAATTATTCCAATTCCTTATTTTATATGCTTTCGCACTTTTTTCTTATCACCCCACTTCTTGGCTATTCGTTAAAATGAATTGTGGGTGTGGTGAGGGGTGTATTTATAGGCATTTTAAGGTTTGGGAAACTTTGCCCCTCCTGGTAGGAATGTATATCCCATACGTCACTAGCTCATGGACTCTTGCTAATATGAAAGAAATGAATTTATCAGGTAAGTTCTTACATAAATTATGTTATTTAAACTTTTTGAATCACCAGCTCCTACTGAGCATGTGCAAGAATAAGTGCGTATGCATTTGTGAATGGCTGATGGCTGTCACATGGTACATGTATGCATTTGTGATTGGCTGATGGCTGTCACATGGTACAGGGGGAGTGGAAAAAGACATAACTTTTAAAATTGTCAGAAAAAAATCTACTTCTCATTTGAAGTTCAGACTAAGTGCTATTGCATTGTCTTGTTATCTTGCATTTGTTGATTATGCAAATCTACTGTGTTGACTGGTCCTTTAAGGCAAGTTCTAAAATATATATACAGTTGCAAATATGAATTACTTAGCACTAAATATGACTAATTAAACTACACAGGACTATGAACATGAGCTTAAAATACAAATTATGCCCTTTTAAAATTGCTAACTGCAGTCTAGTTATAGTTCCCAAATACCTTTGATTTAAATATTATATATATATTTATCAATTGCATATACTTTACCCCAAATAACCAAATCGATGTTTCAGTTTCTAGAATTTCTTGTTTCACCTCATATGAATAAAGGTATTGCAATATGGATAATAAACGTTAGCCCAATTTAGCTTATAGTGACTGTGTCCCAATATGGCAGCAAAGTTATCATTCAAAAATTTAGCAAACAGACAGCCTCTTCTATTCCTTTGCATGAGGTTATATCACGTGATATACCCCACCCCTTTTTATTCTAATCATTGGTGAAATTGGTATGATAGGCCCTCGGAGCTTGTCTTTGGATTGGCCCTAACGGAGCTTGTCTGACTCGCTCTGGGATCTGAAAATCTCATAGGGTATTTGGTTTGGCATATGTTTTAAACAGTCAATTCGTTTGGCTGTCATACCAGTCTCAATCCTTTAGGGGGCAGCAAACAACCAGATATATAGTCTTACCATCAATGCTGCTACAGTTTAATTATTTAACCTATAAAATGTTAATAAAATGCTTTAATTTCCAGCATCAATCACTTACAATTTTAATATAGGTGGGACCATATAGCGCCATTTTTTCTGATTATTTTAATATGAAACATCAGTATTTTATTTATCATATTCTTGAAGATGTCTTAAAAGTTGTATTTCTCTTGCAAGGTGTATGCAGTCCACGGATTCATCCTTTACTTGTGGGATATTCTCATTCCCTACAGGAAGTGGCAAAGAGAGCACACAGCAGAGCTGTCCATATAGCACCCCCTCTAGCTCCACCCCCCAGTCATTCTCTTTGCCGGCTCTAAGCACTAGGCTCTCTCTACGGGAGGGTAAAGTGAATGTGGTGTTAGAATTGTAGTTTTATTATCTTCAATCAAAAGTTTATTTTAAATGGTACCGGTTTGTACTATTTACTCTCTAGCAGAAAAGTGATGAAGATTTCTGCTGAGAGGAAAATGATTTTAGCATGTTGTAACTAAAATCCACTGCTGTTCCCACACAGGACTGAGGAGTATCAGAAAACTTCAGTTGGGGGGAACAGTTTGCAGGGTGATCTGCAATAAGGTATGTTCAGTCATTTATTTCTAGACAAGACTGAGATAATGCTAGAAGAGACTGACAATATCCCCATGAGGGGAGGGTAAGCTATGTTCACAGACTTAGTAAGGAATTAAATGCTTACATAATAGGGCTAATATACTGGTTGACACTTATGCAGGGCAATCGATTGTTTAGCTAAGAAAAAATCGTTTTGCAGGACACTTTGAAAGCCCTTTTGGGTTTTTTTTTCTGGGGTTATTACCCACATGGCTGCTTTTTATTCACTTAGGAGTGATTTAGTAGGCCTCACAGCTCTGGAGTAGAGTGGGAGGGGACTAATTTTGCGCCTCAGATGTGCACTTGGAATTGCAGAGAAGTTCATGCTGCTTCACATGGATGGTCCTGCTGCTGTTTGAGGGCCTTAAAGAAGCTATATTCCCCCAAATCTGATCCCTAAGGGCAGGTAGGGCCACAGCAAGGCTGTGGCAAGGTGCTGTAGTAATTTTAACCGGGTGTGGGCTTTAGGCTGCTCCGGTTTGGGCATTAAGGGGTTAATCGTTCTGCAACTTGTGGTGCAATCTTATTAAGGCTTTAGGTACATACTGTGAAAATTTCAAGAAGATTGTTGCATTTTTCACTGTTTTGTAAAATTGTGTGCTCTTTTTATCTCTTAAAGGCACAGTAACGTTTTTTCAAATTGTGTTTTTTATTTGATTAAAGTGATTTCCAAGCCTGTTTGTGTATACTACTTTTCTGTTAAACATGTCTGACACTAAGGAAAATCCTTGTTCAATGTGTTTAGAAGCCATGGTGGAACCCCCTCTCAGAATGTGTCCCACTTGTACTGATATGTCTATACACTTTAAAGATCATATTGTTGCACTTAAGAATGTTGCCCAAGAGGATTCTCAGACTGAAGGTAACGAGGGTAGCCCGTCTGCCTCTCCCCAAGTGTCACAACCAGTTACGCCCGAGCAAGCAACGCCTAGTACCTCTAGTGCGTCTAACCCTTTTACATTACAAGACTTAGCGGCAGTCATGGCTAATTCTCTTACAGCCTTTTTATCTAAACTGCCCGTGTTACCTGCAAAGCTTGATAGCTCCGTTTTAAGAACAGATTATGAGCATTCTGACGCTTTGGTAGGCGTATCCGATATACCCTCACAACGCTCTGAAGTGGGAGCGAGGGATTTGATGTCTGAGGGAGAAGTCTCTGATTCAGGAAGGGTTCTTCCTCAGACAGATTCAGGTACATTGGCTTTTATATTTAAACTAGAACACCTCCGCGTTTTGCTTAGGGAGGTATTAGCTACTCTGGATGACTGCGACCCTTTGGTGATCCCAGAGAAATTGTGTAAAATGGACAAGTACCTAGAGGTCCCTGTTTACACGGATGCGTTTCCGGTCCCTAAGAGGATTGAGATCTCCAGCCTATTGCCTGCATTATTCCTGTAACTACGGCAGCCGCTTTCTGGTTTGAGGCGCTGGAAGACTCGCTCCAGACGGAGACCTCATATGAGGAAATTATGGATAGAATTAAGGCTCTTAAGCTTGCTAATTCTTTTATCACTGATGCCTCTTTCCAAGTTAGCAGCAAAAAATTCAGGTTTCGCCATTTTGGGGCGCTATGGCTAAAGTCCTGGTCGGCCAATGTGTCGTCTAAATCCAAGCTTTTGAACATCCCTTTCAAAGGAAAGACCCTCTTCAGGCCTGAATTGAAAGAGATTATTTCAGAAATCACCGGGGGAAAAGTCCATGCTCTCCCTCAGGACAAGTCCTTTAAGACAAAGAACAAAGCTAATTTTCGTTCCTTTCGTAATTTCAGGAATGGCCCCGCTTCATCCTCTCCGGCTGCAAAGCAAGAGGGTAACGCTTCACAGCCTAAGGCAACTTGGAAACCTTACCAGGGCTGGAATAAGGGGAAACAGGCCAAAAAGCCTGCAGCTGCCACCAAGACAGCATGAAGGGGTAGCTCCCGATCCGGGACCGGATCTAGTAGGGGGCAGACTCTCTCTCTTTGCTCAGGCCTGGGCAAAAGATGTACACGATGCTTGGGCGTTAGATATTGTATCCCAGGGATATCTTCTAGAATTCAAGGGTTCTCCTCCAAGGGGGAGGTTCCATATTTCTCGTCTGGCTACAGATCAGACAAAGAAAGAGGCGTTTTTACGCTGTGTAGAAGATCTACATACAATGGGAGTGATCCACCCAGTTCCAGTCGTGGAACAAGGGCTGGGTTTTTACTCAAACCTGTTTGTGGTTCCCAAAAAAGAGGGAACTTTCAGTGCCATCCTGGATCTAAAAATTCTAAATGGATTCCTCAGAGTCCCATCATTCAAAATGGAGACCATTCAGACAATCTTACCAATGATCCAGGAAGGGATCATCACCAGTTTCTCAGGTTCGCCTTTCTGGACAAGCATTACCAGTTTGTGGCTCTTCCTTTCGGCTTAGCCACTGCTCACAGAATTTTCACAAAGGTGCTAGGGTCCCTTCTGGCGGTTCTAAGACCGCGGGGCATAGCAGTGGCGCCTTACCTAGACGACATTTTAATTCAGGCGCCGTCTTTCCAAAGAGCCAAGTCTCACACAGAGATTGTATTGGCCTTTCTGAGGTCTCACGGGTGGAAGGTGAACATCAAAAAGAGTTCTCTTTCCCCTCTCACAAGGGTTCCCTTCCTAGGGACTCTAATAGACTTGGTAGAAATGAAAATATTTCTGACGGAGATCAGAAAATTAAAACTCTTAACTACTTGTCAAGTTCTTCATTCCATTCCCCGGCCATCTGTGGCTCAGTGCATGGAGACAATCTGATTAATGGTAGCGGCAATGGACATAGTCCCTTTTGCTCGGATACACCTCAGACCACTGCAGCTATGCATGCTCAAACAGTGGAATGGGGATTATGCAGATTTGTCTCCTCAAATTCAGTTGGACCAGGAGACCAGAGAGTCTCTTCTCTGGTGGTTGTCTCAGGGAATATGTTTCCGCAGGCCAGAGTGGGTCATTGTAACGACCGACGCCAGTCTGTTAGGCTGGGGTGCGGTCTGGGACTCCCTGAAAGCTCAGGGCTTATGGTCTCGGGAAGAAACGCTTCTCCCGATAAACATTCTGGAACTGAGGGCGATATTCAATGCTCTTCAGGCATGGCCTCAACTAGCTGCGGCCAAATTCATCAGATTTCAGTCGGACAACATCACGACTGTAGCTTACGTCAATCATCAGGGGGGAACAAATAGTTCCCTAGCGATGACAGAAGTAACCAAAATAATCAGGTGGGCAGAGGATCACTCCTGCCATCTCTCAGCAATTCACATCCCAGGAGTAGACAACTGGGAGGCGGATTTTCTAAGTCGTCAGACTTTTCACCCGGGGGAGTGGGAACTCCACCCGGAGGTATTTGCCCAGCTGACTCAGCTATGGGGCATTCCGGAATTGGATCTGATGGCGTCCCGTCAGAACTCCAAACTTCCTCTCTACGGGTCCAGGTCCCGGGACCCCAAGGCGGTATTGATAGATGCTCTAGCAGCGCCTTGGTCCTTCAATCTGGCTTATGTTTTTCCACCATTTCCTCTCCTCCCGCGTCTGGTCGCCAGAATCAAGCAGGAGAAGGCTTCGGTGATTCTTATAGTGCCTGCGTGGCCACTCAGGACTTGGTATGCAGACCTAGTGGACATGTCATCTGTCCCACCATGGACACTGCCAATGAGGCAGGATCTTCTAATACAGGGTCCATTCAAGCATCCAAACCTAGTTTCTCTACGTCTGACTGCTTGGAGATTGAACGCTTAGTTCTATCAAAGCGTGGGTTCTCTGAGTCAGTTATAGATACTCTGATTCAGGCTAGAAAGCCTGTTACCAGGAAAATCTACCACAAGATATGGCGGAAATATCTTTGTTGGTGCGAATCCAAGGGTTACTCATGGAGTAAGATTAGGATTCCCAGGATATTGTCCTTTCTCCAAGAAGGATTGGAGAAAGGATTGTCAGCTAGTTCCTTAAAAGGACAAATATCTGCTTTGTCTATCCTGTTACACAAGCGTCTGGCAGAGGTACCAGACGTTTAAGCGTTTGCTCAGGCTTTAGTCAGAATCAAGCCTGTCTATAAACCTGTGGCTCCGCCATGGAGTTTGAATCTAGTTCTTTCAGTTCTTCAAGGGGTTCCGTTTGAACCTTTACATTCCATAGACATTAAGTTGTTATCTTGGAAAGTTTTGTTTTTGGTAGCTATCTCTTCTGCTCGAAGAGTTTCAGAATTATCTGCCTTACAGTGTGATTCACCTTACCTGGTGGTGTCCACGCAGATAAGGTAGTTTTGCGTTCCAAGCCTGGTTTTCTTATCTATTCTGGTAAGAGGAGAGGTCAGAAAGCGACTGCTACCTCTCTTTCCTTTTGGCTGAAAAGCATCATCCGTTTGGCCTATGAGACTGCTGGCCAGCAGCCTCCTGAAAGAATTACTGCTCATTCTACCAGAGAAGTGGCTTCCACATGGGCTTTCAAAAATGAGGCTTCTGTTGAACAGATTTGTAAGGCAGCGACTTGGTCTTCACTGCATACTTTTGCCAAATTTTACAAATTCGATACTTTTTGCTTCTGCGGAGGCTATTTTTGGGAGAAAGGTTTTGCAAGCAGTGGTGCCTTCCGTTTAAGGTACCTGTCTTGTTCCCTCCCTTCATCCGTGTCCTAAAGCTTTGGTATTGGTATCCCACAAGTAAAGGATGAATCCGTGGACTGGATACAACTTGCAAGAGAAAACAGAATTTATGCTTACCTGATAAATTACTTTCTCTTGCGGTGTATCCAGTCCACGGCCCGCCCTGGCATTTAAGTCAGGTTAAATTTTTTTGTTTAAACTACAGTCACCACTGCATCCTATAGTTTCTCCTTTTTCTTCCTAACCTTTGGTCGAATGACTGGGGGGTGGAGCTAGAGGGGGAGCTATATGGACAGCTCTGCTGTGTGCTCTCTTTGCCACTTCCTGTAGGGAATGAGAATATCCCACAAGTAAAGGATGAATCCGTGGACTGGATACACCGCAAGAGAAAGTAATTTATCAGGTAAGCATAAATTCTGTTTTTTACGACGGACTAGTAGTATCAATCAATGAAATATATATGTCTATATGACTTATTCTGTATATCAGCTTATTTGATATACTGGCACATATTTAATTTCCTAGTCACATCTTAACTAGAAGTCTCATCTTCACATCAGTTCTTCCTGTAATGTTCACTAGATTTCTGGAAAACAAAGAAAAATGTATTCATTTTGTGAAATAACGTAAGCATTTATATATACTAATGTAGTTATTTATATAATTTATTACAAATCTGAAATGCATTTCTCAGATCCATGGAAGTATACATTTTTATACAATACTGAGGTATATTTTACTTGAAATTTAAACACAAGTTGTAATTTAAAATGAATTTGAGTGTTACAATGCAAGACATGTGTCTCTGTTAGCCAGCACAGATGTGGATCCGAGGTTTAGGTGCAATTAACAGGTCTGTGCTAATTACTGTATTCTAGAATTTGTGTTCGCTTATCTGACTATGTACAGAATGTCGTCTCCAAACATCCCATGATGTATGTTGGCTTGGTTGATTATCACGTCCCTGTTATGACCTCATGTGGAGTTATGAGCTTCAAAGCTAAATCAATTTAGAGATTTCAATGCTTGTTCATTTTAGAATTCCTGTCTATTTATTTTGTTCTACAAGTCTGTGTTTCAGACCAAGATGGGGGTTGTTTTTTTGAAATGGAAAAAAAAAAAAAAAACTTTATTGAAGATAAAACAAAGGTACAAGTCAAGGGGTTATCAAAAAGAGGGAGGGGGATAAACCTGCCTCCATTACATCATATTTCTACAGTGGTTAGGGCAACCCCATACAACAAAAGTAATATCCAGATTAATAGATAATAAAAAATGCTTAAGATACTTGTTACTTAATGGAAGGGGACTCTATTGCCCCAAAGTATTCTAATCCAAGAGAGGGTATAGAAAAGGAAGGAAGGGGGGGGGAGAGTATCAGGTGAAAATAGTTATTATTGGTAAGATAAACCTGTCACATGTCTGAGCTAGCAGTCTGTGATGTCTAGGTACTAGAGGTCAACACATTAGGCTTCCAGATTGTGTCAAAGGAGTCTTTCCAGTCTGTCCAGGTCAACTCAAAGAGGTCAGAATTACCCAGTTTATAGAAAATATCTTTCTCCATGGTGTAAAGGTAGGCCATAAAGGAGCAAACCCTAGACCAAGTGGGGGGGGGATTCTTTCTTCCAGTCACAGGCAATTAAATGTTTTATGGACATAAAGAGGTATATACATATATATGCATGGTGCTTAGGCAGGGCATGCACCCCGATATGAAGTAGAGCTACTGTTGGCGTACTACCTAGGGATATACCTAGACTGGAAAGCACCCGGAAGCATCTGGTCCAAATGGGGTGAAGTTTGGGGCATTCCCACCATATATGCAAAGAGTCACCTCTCTGACCGCATCCTCTCCAGCAGTGAGGAGATGCAGAGGGGAAGATTTTTGCTAGTCTCACAGGGACATAGTACCAGTGAGCCAGCAGTTTGTAATATGTCTCAAATAAAGTTGTACAGTGAATGGCTTTCTGGGTGCGTTCCAAGGTACGCCCCCATATGTCGCCTGTAAAAGTCTTGCCAAGCAGGGATTCCCACTTCAAAAGGTGGGTTGCCTTACCCGATTGCGAGGCAAGACCCAGAAGGTTATAGTGACGGGAGAGAGGTCTAATGAGCCTATCTCCCTGGATCCATGTGGATTCCCATTGGGTTAAGGGGCGAGACGACGACGGTTTGAAGCCCCAACTGGAGAGGAAACTTTTAATCCTATGGTATTCAAACTCCAAGTATTGTGGGATGACCCGTTCTGTGTCCAGCTGAGAAATAGGTCGGAAACAAACCTTTGGAGAGGAAAGCCAAAGATCAGAGACCGTGTTGACTCCCATCTGGGCCCATTTCAAAGGGTGAGTGTCCTGCAGACCCGACAACAGTCCCGATAGGGAGGTAATGGGTGACGGATGAGGGGCGACATGGTCACAATGTCGAATCCTATCCCAGAAGTGTAGGCATTCCCGGATAATGGGATTTAGGAGTTGGAGTTTCCTCCCGTGGTGCGGTGGAGTCCAAATTAAATCCTGCAAGTTTAGCAAGAAAGGTAACGAGGCTTGTTCAATGGAGTGCCACTTGCAGGAAGACTGTTTGACTCCCCATTGTGAGATGTGGGTGAGCATAGCGCCCTCATAGGGATGGGGGTTGTTTTACAAACCGTTTCACAAATAAAATGAGTTCTTGGTCTTATCATATATCTATGTGTAGATAAAATATACATACATATATATTATTTCATAACACTCACAGATATCCTGACAACGTGCCGTTTAAATTGTTTTATATTTAGTCAATTTTTTTGTATCCTTTATACAGTTATGGAGGATGCTGATATTGAGATTGTTCAACTTCCTGATTCAGATTCTTTGTCCTGTGACAAATGCGAATTGGCCCCATTGACTCAGGTCAGTTAATGTTCTTTAGGCCGTTCTAGAGCGCCTTGTTGCTCGGGGATTCAAGGGACTGCTGAGCCATCCGCCTCGGGGGGGGGCCTGTCCTCCGGGAGGCGAGTTCCCTACCACTCCCTACTACTACACATCATGCGGGTAACCCATGTTATGTTTTTTTCCTCCTCGGAGGGTGGATTGACAGAGGTTGTGGCACGTTTTTGCTTTTACATACTTTTGGCGATTGCGTGTCTACAAAGTCCAGTGGTTTATTTGCGATTGTGTTCGTTCCCGATTGCCACAGGAGGGCATGTACAGTTCCCTGCGGGTGTAACTGTTCCTGAGTGTTGTGCCTTTCGTTACAGGCTGGCTCGCCTTCATGTTCTACTTAGACACGTTTTTGAGCTGTTTGGGGACTCTATCCTTCTCGGTTATGGGACTCATCAGTCTCCTCCTTAGAATGGCTCACCTCGTTAGACATGGGGGGATGACGTAATCTCCTTAAGTCTTGTTATCAAGATCCTTCCCAGTTTTCTTGGAAGAACACGGTTTCCGTTAGGCTGGTACTGCAGCTCTTTCTGTTCTTCTTGGGCGTTAACCCTCGGCTTGCCTGTTATTTTATTCTATCCGGTTAGGATGAATTTTATTTTTCATACTATGTTTCCTGCGGGAACTAACTTTGGGATCGATACTCACTGTTTGCTTCTAGGAAGTTGTTTGGGACATGTTAGTCCCATGTTTGTCTGTTTTTACTTCCTCCCTCTCTGAGGGCGGATTTAGCCAGCTTGGCAATTTTGACCCTGCTGCAGGCTGGTCCTGCTTGGGTTCAGATCTTCTGTTTCATCTCTTAATCAGACACGTGGCGCCTTGCTGGTCAGGTTAGGGTGCCGAGTGCTCTTAAAGGGACAGTCTACACCAGAATTTTTATTGTTTTAAAAGATAGATAATCCCTTTATTACCCATTTCCCAGTTTTGCATAACTAACACATTTATAATAATATACTTTTAACCTCTGTGATTATCTTGTATCTAAGTCTCTGCAAAATGCCCCTTTTTTCAGTTCTTTTGACAGACTTGCAGTCTAGCCAATCAGTGCCTGCTCCCAGATAACTTCTCGTGCACGAGCACAGTGTTATCTATATGAAATACGTGAACTAACACCCTCTAGTGGTGAAAAACTGTTAAAATGCAATCTGAAAGAGGTGGGCTTCAAGGTCTAAGAAATTAGCATATTAACCTCCTAGGTTAAGCTTTCAACTAAGAATACCAAGAGAACAAAGCAAAATTGGTGATAAAAGTAAATTGAAAAATTGTTTAAAATTACATGCTCTATCTGAATCATGAAAGTTTATTTTGGCCTAGACTGTCCCTTTAACGTTATTATGTTTCTTGTTATTTGTTTTACAAGTTGCAGCTAAGCATTCTCAAGAGGACTTGCGGGTCCATGCGGCTCTCGGTCCTAAATAGCAGTCTCTCTGGTGACTGGTTCAGTGAATTTTGCTGTGTCACTCTCTGTTGCTTCCGATACCCTCAGAACCTGGAGTATTCCTTCCCATGTGGTGAGAAAATTAGAGGGTTTAGCGCCTCTTTTCCGCCGGTTGGGGCGGTGTTGCTTTAGGAAATTGTTCTTTTTGGACTTGTTCCTTTAGTGGTTTTCTTTTTTATTGAGACCTCTTGGATTTGTCCGTTTCTCCTTGTGGATGGGTCACCTTCGGGGGACTTGAATTCACTTCGGGAGTTGGTTGTTCTTTTTTCGGGACATTAGACAGTGAGGTCTTTTTGGGCTCCGGTTAGGGGTCCTTCCCCGGTGTTGGGAATGCTCTGCATCTCTTTCTTGGGATAGAAGAGGTCTTAGTGGTTTTCCACTCATATGGGTCAGGTATTGCCATCCAGGTGGCATCCGAACCCATGTTTTACTGTCCTCTGACTTCGAATCTGAGTTGATGTGGAGGCTTGATGTTGCTATTCTCGGCGAGGTCTACTCAGCCTTTCCTCCTTTTTTTTTAGGTTAATAAAATGAGCAGCGCCTTGTGTCCCTTAGGGGGATTAGCCACACTTTTCAAGCACAATCATGTTAATGTTGCTTGGACGCCTGTTAGCTCTAGTGTCCTTTTATGGCCCTGGCTCTTTGGAGTGTTGGGCTCCTGCAAGGGGTGGTCTCTTCCTTTTAAGTCGGGACTTGCAACGGCTTCTTGCTCTTGTTATCCGTGTTATTCTGGATTTTTTATGGGAGGTCTGTTTTTTTATATCAGACGAGGGATTTATGTTCCTGGAAGATTGTTTAATCTAAACATTTGTGGGGCCCGGGCTTCTTGTCCTGATCTTCCGGTTGTCGAGGGTTTTACTCAGCGTTTTCTCTTTGTGGATCCCGCTGTGGGATGTTACAGGACCTTTATGATCCTAGGACTGGCCTGGGGGCTCCAGTTTCTGGGGTACTTGGGCTTAGCCCTTGTTCTGGCTGTTCTGTTTTACAACTTGGCCAGATTTACTGAGAGCCGGGTCTCCTTGGGGCTTGTCTTGTGCTGGACGATATGGTTCCCTTGGGACAGCCAACTAACATGACCTGATGGTGGGCTTTCCTGCCTAGCAAAAGGAAGGTTTGCGGTTGCTCAGCTGTGACTTTTGCGCCTGGTATGTGTGCTAGCATGATGGTGTTTTAAGGGGTTCCTCCGTGTTCGTCAGTGACGTGGCCTTGTGTCCTCTCGATTATTCCTACAACTTCCTGTCTTATGGGCAGGTGTTTATCGACGCTCTCCTCTTCCGGGGGCTCGTTGTCCTCCTTACGGAGGTGTGGTTCCTTTTTTAGGGGCCTCTCCTGTGTTCGGGAGGTTGGAACAGATGTTTATCTGGTTCGGGGATTGGTCTGCTCTTTGAGTTGTTCCTTTCCATCTGGGGAGCTGCTGGCTCCGCATTGGGACTTAGTCGGGTAGCATTGCTAGATCTCCTTGGGTCTAACGTCTGCTTAATTGTCTTTAGGTTGAAGTGGCTGTGTCCATTCTTCCGCCCTTTTGGGGGCAGGTCTTGGGGTTCCTTTTGGTTCCCTTGCTTTCAGATCTGCCGTTGCTTGGGCTAATCCGGCTCGGTGTAGGATCGGAGATCTGTTCATCCTCAGGTCTTGGAGGTGACAGTGGACCTTCTGTTTTTTTAGAGGTTCTGTGCCTCTCCCCCTTTGAGATCTGTGAGTAGGCTTGGCGGGCTGGAAAGTGTCCTCTGTCTTGGAGGTTGGGCAGTCTATTTTGTTCGGCCGCTCCTTTCTTACGGATAGTGTTTTCTCCGTGTCTTCCTACGGATGGCAGCTGTTACTGGACTCAGATGTTTATTTTCTGAGTTTGCTACTCGTAATTTTCTGTTTGATCAGTCTCTGAGTTCTGAAGTTTTGAGGTGGTATTTCTTCTATTGTTCCTTGGCAGAATGACTGGGGGATGAGGGAAGTGGGGGAGGTATTTAAGCCTTTAGCTGGGGTGTCTTTGCCTCCTCCTGATGGCCAGGTTCTTTTTGCAGTTCTTATCAGTTAAAGTCAATTAGGGAAATATATGTAGCAATGTTAGTGTCAGTAGATATTCAGGGTGCATTTTAGCTCTGAGAATAAGAAATTCCACACTGTTCAGAGCAGAATTACACATAAAAAGGGCACAATAAAGTGGTTTCATTATGCATAACTAAACATTTTATTTAAAATTTCAATGATATTTACTGTCCCTTTTTAAAAATTCACACTTATTTTCTATCAAATCTCCCAGCAGGATTTTGTGGACAGCTCAATGCCAAACCTATCTGCCCAGCTAGGGCACAGACTTGTCTGATCTAATAATAATGTAACCTATGCATGTTTATCCTTTCCTTGTTTGCACTTGTTAATGCTATGATTGTATTTCTCTTTTAGCAATGAACAGAAACCATCAGATATGCAAGAGCTCAAGAAGGAAATAGAGAAGGAGGTTTCTGAAAGAATGGAAAAAGTGGAGAAGGTATTTTGTGGGGGGGGGAGACTTTCTATAGCGAACTACATCACACTTCACTCATATCCTCAAATTTCCCAAACAATCAACTTTATACACTTTTATTATATAGCTATGTGTTTTTCCTTGAATGTACTTTATTATATAAGAAATATAAGCCCCTCAAAATAATTCATTTTACTTTTATTATTATTTATTAGTCTGGGGAAACAGTCACTAGTTAAAGATAGGAAAAAGCCTAATTACCTTGTATCTAAGCGTATTCTGACAGCACCCTGATCACATGACATTTTATATGTTATCAACTTTCATTTTAGCCAATTAGTGCAGTGTCTGCCACAATCCACGGGCGTGATCACAATGTTATCTATATGTTTTACCTGAACTAGCTCTCCCCTGTGAAACGCAAATACAAAAGCATGTTATTGGAGGCGGCCTTCAAGGGCTTAGAAATTATCATATGAGCCTTCCTAGGTTTAGCTTTTAACTAAGAAAACCAAGAGAACAAAGCCAAATTGGTGATAAAAGTAAATTGGAAAGTTTTTTAAAATGACATGCCCTATTTAAAACATGAAAGCTTTTTTTCTTTTTTTGGACTTGACCGTCCCTTTAATTACTCATCCGAGACTTGTGAAATTTCTAGCTGTGTGTGTAGATGAGCGGGATGAGTGTATGTATATATAACAAACACACATACACGTATGTATATATAGATGTGTATGCAAATGTTTGTGTGTGTATAATACAATATATATACTGATTAGTTAGCCTCATTTCTTTCCAATGGAATGGAGAGTCCACAAATCCACTCTAATTACTATTGAGAATTAAACTCCTGACCAGCAGGAGGTGGCAAAGAACACCCCAGCAGAGCTGTTGAGTGTCACTCCCATTACCCATAATTCCCAATCATTCTTTGCCTTGAACATCGAAAGGATGTGCAAAGATGGTGTCTGAAAATATTTAATCTTTTAATATGTACTTTTCCCTGCAAGCAAGGGTTGGGGTCAAGCTGTGTCCATGTAATTCTCTTTAGTAAAAGTAATGGTGGCTGTTAGCAGTTGGAAGACGGCGAGGTAGTCCTTGCTTACCTTCCAACATTTGTACTACTCCTATATAGAAAACCAGGGTTGGTTACTCTGTTTTTCTTATTCTCCAGGTCTCTGTCAGATGTCGTATGGATCTGTCTGACCTTGTCTGCCCACAGCTGAGGTTCCAGGATCCCTGTCAGAAGCCGATGCAGAGAGGACTTTTTAAACTGCATCAAGGATCTACCTTCCCTGGGAGTGATTGTCCCAGTTCCTCTGGTGGAACAGGGTCATGGATTCTATTCAAACCTTTTTGTGGTTCCCAAGAAAGAGGGAACTTTTCAACCCTTATTGGACCTCAAGTGTCAACAAATTTCTCAAGGTTTCATCCTTCAAAATGGAAACTATAGGTTCCATTCTCCCTTTGATACAGGAGGATTAATTTATGACTTTTGTAGACCTGAAGGACGCTTACCTTCATGTTCCTATTTCTCCTACATTGGTGTATCCGGTCCACGGCTTCATCCTTACTTGTGGGATATTCTCTTCCCCTACAGGAAGTGGCAAAGAGAGCACACAGCAGAGCTGTCCATATAGCTCCCCTCAGGCTCCGCCCCCCCAGTCATTCTCTTTGCCGCTCTGAACAAGTAGCATCTCCACGGGGGTGGTAAAGAGTATGTGGTGTTAGTTGTAGTTTTTTATTTCTTCTATCAAGAGTTTGTTATTTTAAAATAGTGCCGGTTTGTACTATTTACTCTACAGCAGAAAGTGATGAAGATTTCTGTTGAGAGGAGTATGATTTTAGCACCAGTAACTAAAATTCTTTGCTGTTCCCACGAAGGACTGTTGAAACCAGAGAACATCAGTTGGGGGGAACAGTTTGCAGGCTTAACTGCTTCAGGTATGATCAGTCATTTTTCTAACAAGACCTAGTAATGCTAGAAGACTGTCAGCAATCCCCTCTGGGATAGGTAAGCCATTTTTCTTAGACTCTGTATAAAATTATGGCTTATATTAAGGGCTCTATGCTGGTTGACACTATTGTGGGCTAAATCGATTGCTTTTTAGCATGTTTTCACTATAAATAAGGTGTTTTTTTCAGACTTTAAAACACTTTTGGGGTTTAATTTCGGCCTGGCACTTATTTGGACACCTAAATCTAGTCAGAAAGGCCCCTCCACTCTAGAATGAAGAGGGAGGAGGCCTAATTTTAGGCCTAAATTGTGCGGTTGTTTTTTCCTAGGCAATCCATGCAGCTTCATGTGGGGAGTCAAGAGGCATCATAAAAGACTCCAGGGAGGCTTATTTCCTGCTAAAATAATCCCTAATGAAGGTAAAAGGCTACAGTGAAAGCTGTGGCTAGTACTGTAGTGTGTTAACTGGTTAATAACTGTTATTAGCTCTGGTTTGGGCATTAAGGGGTTAATTGATCTGAAAATTTGTGCAATCTTTTCAAAGCATTAAGACTCTGTGGTGAAAATTTCATTAAAATCGGATGTTTATTTCATGGTTTTTTGATATTTCAGTAAAAAAGTGTGCTTTTTTATTATTTAAAGAGACAGTAACGTTTTTGTCAAAAATCATTTTTATTGCATTATAGTTCTGTTTAAGTCTGTTAAACATGTCTGAGTCTTCAGATAGCCTATGTTCTCTATGTCCAAAGGCCAAGGTGGTTCCCCCATTAAATTTATGTGTGAAGTGTGCCATAGCGTCCAAACAGCTTAAGGACAGTACAATCACACTTAAAAATATAGCCCAAGATGATTCTTTAGCTGAAGGTAGTGAAAATAGCTTGCTTTCCTCTCCTTCTGTGTCAACACCAGCTATGCCCGCGCAGGCGATGCCCCGTACATCTAGCGCACCAATTGCGATTACTATGCAACAGTTAGCAGCAGTAATGGATAATTCTATCGCAGCATTTTTATCCAAACTGCCAGCTTTCCTAGGAAGCGTGATTACTCAGTTTTAAATACAGAAAATGAGCAAGTAGACGCAGAGGATAATTTATCTGTAGTGCCCTCACATCAATCTGACTTGGCGGTGAGGGAGGGCCTGTCTGAGGGAGAAATTTCTGACACAGGAAACGTTTCTCAGCAGGCAGAGCCTGATACCATAGGAGGTCCTGGCTACTCTTGATGATTGTGACTCTTTGGTGGTCCCAGAAAAATTGTGTAAAATGGATAAATTCTTAGAGGTCCCAGTACACACTGATGCGTTTCCGATACCTAAGAGGGTGGCGGATATAGTGAATAAGGAGTCGGAGAAACCAGGTGCACCTTTTGTTCCCCCTCCTATATTTAAGAATATGTTCCCCATTGTTGACCCCAGAAGGGACGCGTGGCAGACGGTCCCTAAGGTAGAGGGGGCAGTTTCAAAGCTAGCTAAGCGCTCAACTATACCAATAGAAGACAGTGGCGCTTTCAAAGATCCTATGGATAAAAAATTAGGTTTATTTAAGAAAATTTTTGTTCAACAAGGTTTTCTTCTTCAACCAATTTCTTGCATTATTCCTGTAACCACTGCAGCTGCTTTTTGGTTTGAGGAATTAGAAAACTCGCTCCAGAAGGAGACTTCTTAGGATGAAGTCATGGATAGAATTCACGCCCTGAAGTTGGCTAATTCTTTCATTACAGATGCCGCTTTTCAGTTAGCTAAATTAGCGGCGAAAAATTCTGGTTTCGCAATAGTGGCGCGTAGAGCGCTTTGACTAAAATCGTGGTCGGCGGATGTGTCGTCCAAAACAAAATTGTTTAATATTCCTTTCAAGGTAAGACCCTATTCGGGCCAGAGTTGAAAGAAATTATTTCAGATATCACTGGGGGAAAAGGCCATGCCCTTCCACAGGATAGACCTTTCAAAGTTAAAAATAAGTCTAATTTTCGTTCCTTTCGCAATTTCAGGAACGGACCGGCTTCTACCTCTACAGCCACTAGGCAAGAGGGTAACGCACCCCAGCCCAAACCAGCATGGAAACCATTGCAAGACTGGAACAAGGGTAAACAGGCCAAAAAACCTGCTGCTGCTACAAAGACAGCATGAAGGGGTAGCCCCCGATCCGGATCTAGTAGGGGGCAGATTTTCTCTCTTTGCTCAGGCCTGGGCAAGAGATGTTCCGGACCCCTGGGCACTAGAAATTGTCTCTCAGGGGTATGTTCTAGAATTCAAGGACCTTCCTCCAAGGGGAAGGTTCCACTTGTCTCGCTTATCTTTAGACCAGATAGAGAGACAGGCATTCTTACATTGCGTAGAGTACCTTTTAAAAATGGGAGTGATAAACCCAGTTCCAACAGCAGAACAAGGACTGGGATTTTACTCAAACCTGTTTGTAGTTCCCAAAAAGGAAGGAACTTTCAGGCCAATTCTGGATTTAAAGATTCTAGACCAATTACTCAGAGTTCCATCATTCCAAATGGAAACCATTCGGATTACCAGTTCGTGGCTCTTCCCTTCGGATTGGCCACTGCTCCGAGAATTTTCACAAAGGTGCTAGGGTCCCTTCTAGCGGTGCTAAGGCCAAGGGGCATTGCAGTAGCACCTTAACTAGACGACATTTAATACAGGCGTCGTCTTTTCACAAAGCAAGGGCTCATACGGACATTGTTCTAGCCTTTCTAAGGTCTCACGGGTGGAAGGTGAACATAGAAAAAAGTTCTCTGTCCCCGTTCACAAGTGTTCCCTTCCTGGGAACAATAATAGACTCGGTAGAAATGAAAATCTTTCTGACAGAGGTCAGGAAACTAAAACTTTTGAACACTTGTCGAGTTCTTCAATCCATTCCTCAACCCTCCATAGCTCAGTGCATGGAGGTAACAGGACTAATGGTTGCGGCAATGGACGTGGTTCCTTTTGCTCAAATTCATTTAAGACCATTGCAACTGTGCATGCTCAAACAATGAAATGGGGATTATGCAGATTTTTCTCCCCAGATTCAGATGGACCAGCAAACCAGAGACTCACTCCTCTGGTGGTTGTCTCAGGATCACCTTTCTCAGGGAATGATTTTCCGAAGACCGGAGTGGATCATTGTCACGACCGACGCCAGCCTTTTAGGCTGGGGCGCGGTCTGGAAGTCCCTGAAGGTTCAGGGTCTATGGTCTCGGGAAGAATTTCTTCTCCCGATAAACATTTTGGAATTCAGAGCGATATTCAATGTGCTCCAGGCATGGCCTCAACTAGCGGAGGCCAAATTAATCAGTTTTCAGTCGGACAACTTGACGACTGTTGCGTACATCAATCATCAGGGGGGAACAAAGAGTTCCCTGGCGATGAGGGAGGTATCCAAGATCATCAAATGGGCAGAGGATCACTCCTGCCATCTATCAGCAATTAACATCCCAGGAGTGGACAACTGGGAAGCGGATTATCTGAGTCTTCAGACTTTCCATCCGGGGGAGTGGGAACTCCACCCGGAGGTTTTTTTGCTCAGCTGACCCAGCTATGGGGCATTACAGATCTGGATCTGATGGCGTCACGTCAGAACTTCAAAGTTACACGTTACGGGTCCAGGTCCAGGGATCCCAAGGCGACATTGGTAGATACCTTAGTAGCGCCTTGGTCTTTCAATCTAGCTTATGTCTTTCCACCGTTTCCCCTTCTCCCCCGGCTAGTAGCCAGTATCAAGCAGGAGAAAGCTTCAGTAATTCTAATAGCTCCTGCGTATGCAGACCTGGTGAATATGTCATCGGTTCCACCATGGAAGCTGCCTTTGAGGCAGGACCTTCTAATTCAAGGTCGATTCGAACATCCAAACCTAGTTTCTCTGCAACTGACTGCTTGGAGATTGAACGCTTGATTCTAGCTAAACGTGGCGTTTCGGTATCAGTTATAGATACTCTGATCCAGGCTAGAAAGCCTGTCACCAGGAAAATTTACCATAAGATATGGCGGAAATATCTTGCTGGTGCGAATCAAAGGGTTACTCATGGAGTAAGATTAGGATTCCAAGGATACTATAAAGTGCTTTAAAGTTTTATCTAAAAGCAACTAAAGGCTTCAGACAAACATCGTCCTTGTTTGTCGTCTATTCTGGCAAGAGGAGAAGTCAAAAGGCGACTGCGACCTCTCTGTCTTTCTGGCTGAAAAGCATCATCCGGTTGGCTTTTGAGACTGCTGGAAGGCAGCCTCCTGAACGAATTACAGCTCACTCTACTAGAGCTGTGGCTTCCACATGGGCTTCCAAGAATGAGGCTTCTGTTGAACAGATTTGTAAGGCAGCGACTTGGTCTTCACTGCATGCGTTTGCCAAATTGTACAAATTCATTACTTTTGCTTCTTCGGAGGCTATTTTTGGGAGAGAGGTTTTGCAAGCAGTGGTGCCTTCCGTTTAGGTTACCTGACTTGTTCCCTCCCTTCATCTGTGTCCTAAAGCTTTGGTATTGGTTCCCACAAGTAAGGATGAAGCCGTGGACCGGATACACCAATGTAGGAGAAAACAGAATTTATGTTTACCTGATAAATTTCTTTCTCCTACGGTGTATCCGGTCCACGGCCCGTCCTGGCATTTTGGTCAGGTTTAAATTTATTTTTTGTAAACTACAGTCACCACTGCACCTTGTGGTTCTCCTTTTTCTCCTAACCGTCGGTCGAATGACTGGGGGGGCGGAGCCTGAGGGGAGCTATATGGACAGCTCTGCTGTGTGCTCTCTTTGCCACTTCCTGTAGGGGAAGAGAATATCCCACAAGTAAGGATGAAGCCGTGGACCGGATACACCGTAGGAGAAAGAAATTTATCAGGTAAACATAAATTCTGTTTTCCACGGAACATCACCATTCATTCGATTTGCTTTTCTAGACAAACATTTTCAATTTGTTGCCCTTCCCTTTGGTCTTGCCACGGCTCGCCAAATCTTTTCAAAGGTTCTAGGAGCCCTTTTGGCGGAGGTCAGATCTCAGGGAATTGCGGTGGCTCTGTACCTGGATGATATCTTGGTTCAGGCGCCATCTTTTCATTTAGCAAAATCTCACACAGACTCTCTGTTGGCTATTCTACATTCCCATGGGTGGAAAGTAAATATGACAAACCGTTCCCTGGTGCCAAACACCAGGGTATGCTTTTTGGGGATGGTCATAGACTCAATGTCCATTACAGTTTTCATGACTGAGGTTAGAAAATCAAAACTTCTTGCTTCTGTTCTTTCTCTTTAGTCCTCCATCCGTCCTTCAGTGGCTCTGTGTATGGAAGTAATTGGTCTGATGGTTGCTTCCATGGACATTATACCTTTTGCTCATTTCCATCTGAGACCGCTACAGTTATGCATGCTCAGACAATGGAATGGAGACCACTTAGACCTCAGTAGATAGTCTTGGACACACGGGCGAGAGACTCTCTATCCTGGTGGATCTTCCAGGTCCATCTGTCCTAGGAAACATGCTTCTTGAGGCCATTTTGGGAGATTGTGACCACAGATGCCAGCCTGTCAGGCTGGGGAGCAGTTTAAGGTTCTTTAAAGGCCTTTGGACTCAAGAGGAGTCTTCTCTCCCAATAAACATCTTAGAGTTGAGTGCATTCTTCAATGCTCTAACAGCTTGGCCTCAAGAAAGTTCGATCCAGTTTATCAGATTCCAATCGGACAACATCACCTGGGTGGCGTATATCAACCACCAGGGAGGAACTCGGGGCTCATTAGCTATGAAGCTATGACTCACATTCGTTGATGGGCTGAGTCTTATAATTGTCTCCTTTCTGCCATCCACATCCTAGACAAAAGGGAAGTGGATTTTCTGAGCAGGCAGACTTTTCATCCAGGGGAGTGGGCTCTTCATCCAGAAGTTTTTTTCAATAATAACCCTCAAATGGGGACTCCTTGAGTTTGATTTGATGGCATCTCGTCTAAATGCCAAGCTTCCAAGGTACGGGTCAGATCAAGAAGACCCACAGGCAGCGCTCTGGTGTACCTGTTTCCCCATTTTGCCCTTCTTCCATGAGTAATAGCTTGTATCAAACAGGAAAGTGCTTTGGTGTTTCTAATCTCCCCTGCCTGGCCTTGCAGAATCTGGTTCTCAGATCTGGTGACAATGTCATCTCTTCCCCCTTGGAAGTTACGTTTGAGGAATGACCTTCTAGTTCAGGGTCCCATCCTCCACCAAAATCTAGATTTTCTGAAGCGGACTGCTTGGAGATTGAACGCCTAGTCTTGGCTAAGCCGGGGTTTTCTGAGGTCATTGATACCATGCTTCAGGCTCGCAAAATTTACCATAAGGTATTGCGTAATTACCTTTTTATTGGTGCAAATAGAAAGGGTTTCTCCTGGAGTCGGGTGAGGAGCCCTCGCATTTTGTCTTTTTTCTTCAGGAGGTACTGGAGAAAGCTCATAATCCTTCTCAGAAGGAATGCCTGTTGCATAACATGGATGTTGCGCATGCTCTAATATTTTATCTACAAGCAACTAAAGATTTTGGATAATCTACTGCCCTGTTCGTTGTTTTCTCTGGTAAACGTAAGAGCCAGAAGGCCGTCAGAAGGCCAGTTCTACTTTTTCTCTCTTGTTGAGAAGTGTTATTAGGTTAGCTTACGAGACAGCTGGACAACAGCCTCCTATGAAATTGCGTCTCATTCCACTAGGGTTGTCTCTTCTTCCTGGGCCTTAAAAAAGGAAGCTTCTGTGGAACAAACCTGCGAGGCAGCCACTTGGTCCTCATTGCATGCCTTTTCCAAATTTGACATTTTTGCCTCGGCTGAGGCTTCCTTTGGGAGGAAAGTTCTTCAAGCGGTGATGCCTTCCGTTTAAGTCCGCCTGTCTTGTTTTCCCACCTTTCCATTCTGTGTCCTCTAGCTTGGGTATTGGTTCCCACTAGTAATTGGAATGGATTCGTGGATCTCCATGCCATTGGAAGGAAAACAAATTTTATGCTTACCTGATACATTTCTTTCTTTCCTGGCATGGAGAGTCCACGACCCGCCCTTAATTTAATTTAAGACGGCTTTTTATATATATATATATATATATATATATATATATATATATATATATATATATATATATATATAAACCTCAAGCACCTCTATACCCTTATCTTCTCTTTCCATCTTAATATGAGGAGAGTCCATGGCTTCATTCCTTGTTGGAAATACAGAACCTGGTCACCAGGAGGAGGCAAAGACACCCCAGCCAAAGGCTTAAAGGGACATTATACACTCATTTTTTCTTTGCATAAATGTTTCGTAGATGATCTATTTATATAGTCCATAAAGTTTTATTTTTTTTAAAAAAATGTATAGTTTTGCTTATTTTTAAATAACATTGCTCTGATTTTCAGACTCCTAACCAAGCCCCAAAGTTTTATGAGAATACCGTCAGCTACCTTCTCCAGCTTGCTCCAGTTTGTGTAAAGGGTCTTTTCATATGCAAAAGAAGGGGGAGGGTGAGTGTCTTATTTCCCTCTTGCAGTGGGCTTTCCAGCTACCTTTTCAACAGAGCTAAACTGAGAGCTTCTAAGTAAGTTTTTAAACAGTTTTATACTTGATTTTTATATCAGTATCTGTGCATCTTATTCTTTATAGTAGTGTCTATTACATGCAGTTATATGAAAATTAGTGTATACTGTCCCTTTAAATACCTCCCCCACTCCCCTCATCCCCCAGTCATTCTTTGCCTTTCATCACAGGAGGATGGCAGAGAAGTGTCGGAAGATTAAGAGTAGTCTCTTATGGAGGGTAGCAAGACCCCCTCAAATAAAACAGCCTACAAAGAAGCCATCACTACCCACCACCACCTCATCAAAACCACCAAGAAGACAGCCATCCAAGATAGAATCAATGCCAACGTCCACAACAGCAAGGAGCTATTCACAGTCATCAAGGAATTCTCCAATCCCAACAGCGACACCAACGACATCCCGCCCTCCCAGGACCTCTGCGATAACCTCGCAAGATCGTCGACATCTATGACAGCTTCTCGTCCCAGTACTCAACCAACACCGCCTTCCCACCGATACCTCACCCAAATACACCACCGCCTACCCCCCACGGACCATCTGGAGCCCCCTCACCACAGAGGATACCATCAGAATCATGAGATCGATCCACTCCGGAGCACCCTCAGACCCATGCCAGCATCACATTTTCAACAAAGCGGGTAACACCATCGCCCCCGAGCTGTGCAGCACCATCAACTGCTCCATCGAAACCGGCACCTTCCTGGATGATTGGAAGCACGCAGAATTAAAACCCCTACTGAAAAAACCCACGGCTGACCCCAATGATCCGAAGAACTACCGCCCAATCTCTTTGCTCCCCTTTGCGGCCAAAGTCATCGAAGTCCATCAATGCGCAACTCGTTGACTACATCGAAGCCAACCACACCCTGGACCCCACCCAATCCGGTTTCAGAAGCAACCACAGCACCGAGACCGCCCTCCTCACCGCCACAGATTACATCCTCGCCCTACTCGACCGAGGAGAGACCGCCGCCCTCATTCTCCTAGACCTCTCAGCAGCATTCGACACTGTCTCCCTTCGCAACAGACTACACAATGCCGGCATACGTAACAAAGCCCTGGAATGGATCACCTCCTTCCTCACCGGCAGAACCCAGAAAGTTAGACTCCCACCCTTCACCTCCAAGCCCACAGAAATCAGCTGCGGTGTACCCCAAGGCTCTTCGCTGAGCCCCACCCTATTCAACATCTACATGGCCCCTCTCGCCGCCATCGCCCGATGACACAACCTCAACATTGTCTCCTACGCCGACGACGCCCAGCTAATCATCTCACTCACCAGTGACCCCACCACCGCCAAGAGAAACGTCCACGAAGGGCTGACAGCAGTTGCCACCCGGATGAGCTACAACTGCCTAAAGCTGAACGCAGACAAGACCACCTCCTCCTCGGTCCCACCACATCCGCTGCACTCCTGGTGGCCCACAGCCCTCGGACACCCTCCAACCCCCACCGACCATGCACAAAATCTAGGCATCATCCTGGACTCATCGCTTTCCATGGACCGGCAAATCAACGCTCTCTCTTCTGCATGCTTCAACACACTTCACCTGCTGCGAAAGATCTTCAAATGGATCCCAACCGAGACCAGGAAGACTGTCACTCATGCCCTTGTCAGCAGCCGACTGGACTATGGTAATGCACTCTACGCCGGCACCACCATCAAGCTCCAAAAGAGACTACAGCGCATCCAGAACGCCTCGGCCAGACTAATCCTTGACATCCCTCGTCAATGCCACATCACCAAACACCTGCGGGACCTGCACTGGCTCCCCATCAACAAAAGAATAACCTTCAAGCTTCTCACCCACGCATTCAAGGCCCTCCACAACATCGGTCCCGAATACTTGAACCACCGCGTTACCTTCTACACCCCTGCCAGACAACTTCAATCGGCCGACCAAGCCCTCGCAGTCATCCCCCGCATCAAGAAAACCACAGCGGGAGGCAGATCCTTCTCTGACCTGGCAGCCAAGACTTGGAACACCCTCCCGCTGCACCTAAGACAAGCTACCGCCCTAACTAAGTTCAGAAAGGACCTCAAGACCTGGCTCTTCGAGTGAACTGCAACCCTCAGCAGCTTGAGACCCTTACGGGTGAATAGCCGCACTTTACAAGAACCCAATAAATAGATAAGGTAGTACACTTCGGTACGGGACTGGAGTTTTAAGTAGTCTTGCCAGCCTCTCAGTAAGGCTCTGGAGATGAAGGGAGAGTGTTTCTGCGAAACCATCCAGACTCATTAACAGCTCCTAAGCAATCAGTGTTGACGAGCTTCACTGCCTCCTTCTATCACTTAAGTCCATGTCTGGTGCGATGCTACAAGACTGTTAAACTTGAGAGGCTGTCTGTCTGTTCCACGGCAGAGATTCCGGTAAGATTGTTTTCATTTTCTCTCATGATTACGAAACAAAACAGGGTCACAGTGTGACTCCTTTATCTGTATGTAATCAAGGGTTAATAAGGAGGAGGTTATTGAACATAGGGGATTTATACATAACTTGCTTTATTGTGTTTATATGCTGCAATATGTGTGAGATGAGGCTCAGGCAGATGTGGAACATTTAGGTTTTACTTTTGTTTTTGAGATATCTGCGTGGCTTGTTATTTTTGGCTGGAGCAGGGGCGGTCCTGCATGGCACTCCATCTGACCGGGTGTGATCTCATTAACTTGACTTCCTTTTTTCTGACCGTGCGGTTTACAGGAGAAGCGGTTTCTCTGTGGGGCCTGGGTGGTGAGTACCCCGGCCATTGTGTATATAGGTGCCATTTATCTTGTTCTATTGTCCATCTTCAAAGCACAAACTATGGAGGACTCTGATGCGTTATATGGTACTCCCTCTTTTCCTAAATCCAATACCTGTTTTTATTGTGAGGAGGCTACGGTATACCCGCCTGTTCAATTATGTTCCACATTCCTCGATAAGGTAATTATATCTAAAATGACAAGTTGTTTAGTACCACTGAGCCGTCCACCTCTGAGGGGTCTCCGTCCCCTGAGGTGCGTTCCCTGCAATCATCTCCTACTACACATGCAGCCTCCCTTTGCACTGCGAATCCTCCTTCGGGAGGGGCCAGACTTTTCTGAACAGTTACAAACTACAGTGTCTGCGGCCTTCAATGCTTTACCTCGCCCTGCTAAGCGCAAGGTCAAATATTGCTATCCTTCCCAGGGGTCATCTACCAATTTGTTGGATTTATCTGATACTAGATTATCCGCTGATGAAGACGCCTCTGAAAGCTCAGAGGAGGCTCTTTCTGGGTCGGAATCTGCTGCCTCTAAACCTCCGGCTGCGGGGGAACCAGACTTTAGATTTAGGATCAAGCACTTATACTTTCTGTTAAAGGAAGTGTTGGCTACGTTAGGTTCCGGAACCTAAATTATCCGAGGAACCTTCTATTCCTAAGCTTGATAAGGTTAATGAGGACAGGGTGGTGCCACAGACTTTCCCGGTTCCCGTAAAGATGGCAAATATTATTAAGAATGAATGGGAGAGGCTTGGAACTTCTTTTTCCCCTTTTTTTTTTTTTTTAAGAAATTTTCCGTTCCAGACTCTCAATTAGAGTTGTGGGGGTCTGTCCCTAAGGTGAATGGAGCTATCTCCACGTTTGCTAAGCGCACCACTATCCCGCTTCAGGATAGTTTGTCGTTTAAGTAGCCCATGGATAAGAAGCTAGAAACTCTATTAAGAAAAATGTTTCAGCACTCGGGGTACTTGTTTCAGCCTGCAGCGGCAGTCGCTGCGGTAGCCCGCTACCTATTGGTGCGACTCTCTATCGGAGATGATTGAGGTGGAAACTCCTCTCAACGAGATCCAGGAGAGAATTAAGGCTTTGAGGGTAGCTTATTCTTTCATCTGTGATGCAAACATGCAGATTATTCGCCTGAATGCCAAAACATCAGGTTTTTCTGTTCTAGTCCGTAGGGCTCTCTGGCTGAAGTCTTGGTCTGCGGACATGACTTCAAAATCAAGATTGCTTTCCCTTCCATTTAAGGGGAAGATTCTTTTCGGTCCAGGCCTGGACTCTATCATATCCACGGTCACTGGGGGCAAGGGTGCCTTTCTACCACAGGATAAGAAGAATAAACCTAAAGGACAAGGTCCTAATTTTTGTCCCTTTCGTTGAGATAAATCATGATGCCAGCAGCCCTCCGCAAAGCCTGATCAGTCCAAGGGAACTTGGAAACCATCTCAATCTTGGAATAAATCCAAGCAGAACAAGAAGCCCGCCTAAACAAAGTCGGCATGAAGGGGCGGCCCTCGATCCGGTGTTGGGGGCAGACTATCTTTCTTTGTGGAGGCTTGGTCGGAGGACATGCAAGACCCTTGGGTTCTAGAGGTCATCACTCAGGGTTACAGGATAGGTTTCAAATCTCATCCGCACAGGGGCAGATTCCTCTTATCAAACCTATCTTCAAGACCAGAAAAGCAAGAAGCTTTTCTATGGCATGTGAGGGATCTCTCCTCCCTGGGAGTAATTGTACCAGTACCTCTATCAGAGAGAGGTCTAGGGTACTACTCAAACCTTTTTGTGGTCCCAAAGAAGGAGGGTACGTTTCGCCCGATTTTAGACCTAAAGTGCCTAAACAAGTTTGTCAGTCCCATCGTTTGAGATGGAGACAATGACGTCTATTCTGCCCTTAGTTCAAGAGGGACAGTTCATGACTATTATAGACTTGAAAGATGCTTATCTACATGTGCCAATACACAAGGATCACTTCAAGTTCTTAAGATTCGCCTTTCTGGATCAGCACTTCCAGTTTGTGGCTCTACCTTTTGGTCTGGCTACTGCTCCAAGAGTCTTTACGAAGGTTCTGGGGGCTCTGCTCGCGTTGGCGAGGTCCAGAGGCATTGCAGTATTGCCATACTTAGACGACATCCTGGTCCAGGCTCCGTCCTGCTAGCTGGCAGAGGACCATTCCAGAGCTGCTCTTCTTCAATCTCATTGATGGAAGATAAACTTAGGAAAGAGTTCTCTGGTGCCCAGTACCAGGGTGGAATTCCTGGGCACGATAATAGATTCCATATCCATGAGGATATTTCTTACAGACCAGAGACGTTGCAAAATGACTTCCAATTGTCTTGCCCTCCAGACCTCCTCAAGGCCATCTGTGGCCCGGTGTATGGAGGTAATTGGGCTCATGGTGTCCAGCATAGATATCATTCCGTTCGACAGGTTCCACCTCAGACCTCTTCAACTGTGTATGCTGAGGCAATGGAACGGCAACCCCTCCGAACTGTCTCAACAGATTTCTCTGGACAACCGGTCGAGAGAATCGCTCTCTTGGTGGCTTTGTCCAGATCCGCTGTCCCAAGGGACATCCTTCTTGAGACCATCCTGGGAGATTTTGACTACGGAGTCTCTCAGGATAGGGAGCCGTTAGGGGTGCCAGGATGGCACAGGGCCGGTGGACTCGAGAGGATTCTCTTCTCCTAATCAACATCTTGGAACTTTGAGCGATTTTCAACGCTCTGAAGGCTTGGCCTCTTCTGGGTTAGTCCCAGTCTATCAGATTCCAATCAGAAACATTACCTCTGTGACTTACATCAACCATCAGGAGGGTACGAGGAGCTCCCTAGCAATGAGGGAAGTATCACGGATTGGGCGGAGGCTCACAACTGCTCTTTGTGAGCAATCCTCATTCCGGGTGTGGACAACTGGGAAGCGAATTTCCTCAGCAGACAATTCTTTCATCCGGGGGAATGGTCTCTCCCTCCTGAGGTGTTTGCGGAGATTTGCTACAGATGGGGGACGCCGGAGATAGATCTCATGGCATCCCGACTCAATTCCAAGCTACCCAGATACGGGTCGCAGGGTCAGGGATCCACAGGCAGAGCTGATAGATTCATTAGTAGTGCCTTGGAGGTTCAAACTAGTTTACATTTTTTCCACCATTACCACTTCTACCTCAGGTAGTGGCCCACATCAAGCAGGAGCAAGCTTCGGCGATCCTAATTGCTCCATCGTGGCCGCGGAGGATGTGGTTTGCGGATCTGGTGGGGATGTCCTCATCTCCTCCATGGAGGTTACCTTGTCGCAGAGATCTGCTGGAACAGGGTCCCTTTGTTAACCAGAATCTAGATTCTCTGAGGCTGACTGCGTGGAGATTGTACGCTTAGTCCTAGCCAAGAGAGGTTTTTCTGAGAGAGTGATTGATACTCTCAAGCTAGAAAGCCGGTCACTTGTCGCATCTATCATAAGGTGTGGAGGACCTACTTATTCTGGTGTGAAGAGCGTGCACTCCCCTGGCATAAGGTCAGGGTGTCCAGGATTCTTTCCTTTCTCCAAGACGGTTTGGAGAAGGGACTTGCCGCTAGTTCCTTAAAGGGACAGATTTTGGCTCTATCTGTATCATTACACAAAAGGCTCGCTGAGCTTCCTGATATACAGTCTTTTGTTCAGGCTCTGTCTATAGTCGGGCCTGTGTTTAGAAATTCCGCTCCTCCTTGGAGTTTATATCTGGTTCTTAAGGTCTTGCAGAGGGCTCAGTTTGAGCCCATGCATTCACTTGACATAAAGTTACTGTCTTGGAAGGCTCTTTTTCTACTGGCTATTGCCTCACCACGCACAGTCTCTGAGATGGCGACCTTGCAATGTGAGCCTCCTTACCTAGTTTTTCATGCTGACATGGCTGTCCTTCGCACTGGGTTGGGTTTTCTTCCCATGGTTGTGTCTGATCGCAACATCAATCAGGAGATTGTGGTCCCTTCCTTGTGTCCTAATCCTTCTTCTTTGAAGGAATGATTACTTCATAATCTGGATGTGGTTCGTGCTTTGAACTTCTATCTTCAGACCACAAAGGATTTTAGGTAGACTTCGGCATTGTTTTTTGTCCACTCTGGAAAGGGCAGAAGGCTTCTTCCACTTTCCTATCTTTTTGGTTGAGGAGCATTATTCGCTTAGTATATTAAACAGCAGGACATAAGACTCCTCAGAGGATTACGGCTCATTCAACTAGAGGTGTGGCTTCATCTTGGGCCTTCAAGAACGAGGCTTCTATGGAGCAGATTTGTAGGGCGGCTACTTGGTCCTCCGTACATACTTATCAAAGTTTTACAAATTTTATGTTTTTGGTTCGGCAAAAGCAACTTTTGGGAGAAAGGTTATGCAGGCTGTGGTGCCCTCAGAATAGGATCCACCGCTTTTTTACCCTCCCATTTTCATTGTGTCCTCTAGAGCTTGGGTATATGTTTCCCACAAGTAAGAAATGAAGCCGTGGACTCTCCTCATATTAAGATGGAAAACATAAATTATGTTTACCTGATAATTTCTTTTCCATCTGTGAGAGGAGAGTCCACGGCCCCGGTCCTTTTTCTCTTTTGGGGGGGACCAAAATATTTTGTTCTTCTGGAACAATTTATACCCTGATATTTCTCCTACTGTTCCTTGTTCCTTTGGCAGAATGACTGGGGGATGAGGGGAGTGAGGGAGGTATTTTAAGCCTTTGGCTAGGGTGTCTGTTTTCTCCTGGTGCCCAGGTTCTGTGTTTCCCACAAGTAAGCAATGAAGCCGTGGACTCTCCTCATACAGATGGAAAGGAAATTATCAGGTAAGCATAATTTATGTTTTCCATATTCCTTTCGGCCGAATGACTGGGGATTATGGGTAATGGGAGTAACACTTAACAGCTCTGCTGGGGTGTTCTTTGCCTCCTCTTGCTGGCCAGGAGTTGAATTCCCACTAGTAATTAGAATGGATTCATGCACTCTCCATGCCAGTAAAGAAAGAAATATATCAGGTTATCATAAATTTTGTTTTCTAATTCCAAAATATCTGTTATTCCACGTGAACTGCCATTTTTTTTTCTATACTAGTTACAGGAGTTTTCATAGATCTATTACAGTTAAAAATATTTAACAGGCAAATACAGATATATGACTGTAAAAGTTTAAAGGACTACATTCCCCTAAGTGTAGGAAATAAAGACCCATTATGAACCAGATAGATAAAACACATACATACCATATAATGAGATTCTAAACTATTACTTTAAGAAAGTTCTATTGCACAGTTTTGTACATATTAAAACACAGGTGTGTTTAATGCATTTATAGCGTATAAATCCTTTATACTCTGAACTGCTATTTTTCAGAATTCTTGGTACACAGTAGGCATGGGCATTTGGATCATTTGTTCTGAGCCGCATTTATTCTTGTGAAAATGAAACACTAAAATCTGTGCAAATCCAGATCTTAGTGTGTTTCACTTTCACAAGAATAAATGTGGCTCCATAAAGAGTTTGAAAGTGTGCTGATCGTTTATGGATACGCACACACACACACACACACACACACACACACACACACACACACATATATATATACACACACAGTACATGTACATACACACACACCTCGATCTGTCTCTCAATTTATTTCATCACATCTAGTTGAACTTTGTCTTGATAAATATTTTGCAGATTATTCTTGCCCCCTTTGTTGAGTTCACCATTTAGCTTTTATGTTAGCTACTGATTAGTTGCATTTATTTTTTGTTAGTCCCTTTAGTCATTGCCAAATATGGCACAAATGCTTATCCTTATTTTGATCTGTTAATAGTAATACTTGTCATGGTTTAATTGAAACCTTTTTTCCCCACAGGGTAAAGTATCAGAACGCCTACAGAAAGTAGAGGCAGAGTAAGTTAATGTGATCATTCAAAAAAAACACTTGACATTGAACTCTCATATCTTCTAAACTTTAAAGATGTGACCTGAGCCCTGGTTGTCCCAAACGATCTTTTTATTGTGTGCTTGTGATATTTTCATTTTATTTATTTTTTTTCTTACCATTTTTAATTTGTAATCCTGATCCTAAATGTTTATGATTTTGTCTCCCAACATTTTAGATTCCACATTTCAAATATTTGCATGGTTTCTAAATTCTTCCTTTTTTTTTTTTTTTTTTTAAATTAACCCATGGCTTAGACCAGTAACAACCAACTTACTTACACATGGTGGTTGCAGGTTAATATTTTACATGCCGTAATGGACACTTGATGGCTATTAAAGGCACAAATAATATTTCTTTCATACAGGTGGGGAGAGTCCACAATGCATTACTTCTCTGAACCATTACTCAAAAGCTCTATAAAACCCCTCCCACCTTACTAAAAACTAGTCTTGTCTTTTCCTCCGCCGGAGGTAGGCGAAGAATAAAGATGCTCCCAGATGATTTTCTAGGAGAGAGTTTCTCAGACTGAATTAAGGCCCATTTTCCCCTCAGTGTGCTGATGATTGATGGAGGAATGTATTCGGAGTATTGGGTACTGGCAAAATTACACCTTAGGGGAGTTAGTCACAAGCCTGTCTGTATGTTATGTTTCAGCACTGGTTTAACTTACTACTGGATTCCATCTTATCTTCCAGTAGTTGAGTACCTATGGGTAAGTACTCATATAAGCCTGTGGGTTTATTTAGATTGTACTCTTTAGCCTAGGGTTTGCGCATGTTGGTTCGCCGGGTTTGCGCACTAAGTTTTGGGGTTTTTTTAGTGCTTTTAGTCCATTCAGTCTTGTTGTTTATGCGTGTTTCTTTTTTCAGTTTGAGTGTGCTATTAGGTTACTTAGTGCGCTCTGTTCTGCCGCACGGTTTTTATTTTTTAACGTCTGGTTAGCACTCCCTTGCTTCAAGAGCTCTTCTTTGGGGGAATATAGCCTTATGGCTGTTTTTCTTTTTTATATAGTTTTTCCCTTTGCAGTCTAAACAGTTTCAGTATAGGAATCATGTTTGGGAAGTTTATTTAAACTTTTCTTTTTAAAGATACGATGAGTCCATGGATTTCATCCTTGTGGGATATCTCCTCCTGGTCAGCAGGAGGAGGCAAAGAGCACCACAGCAGAGCTGTATATATATAGCTTCTCCCTTCCTTCCCACTCCAGTCATTCTCTTTGCCTGTGTTAGTGATAGAAAGAGGTAAAGTTAGGTGTTAGTTTAGATTCTTCAATCAAGAGTTTATTATTTTTAAAATGGTACCAGTGGGTGCTATTTTATTCAGGGTGTAGCCATATTCCTTGTCAGCCTCTGGAGCAGAGCTACAGGTGGCTTTAAAGCAATGGGAACTGGGGGAATTTCAATTCTCTCTGCACCTCCCATACTGAGTGCTGCCCTGCAGATGATGGTCTTAGCAGTTATTAACTAAGACCCTGTATGTCTCCACAGAACTACAGGAGGAGAAAAGGACCTCTTGATCGTGTGGGGACTGTCATGCTGTCGCTAATGTGCAGCTTTTTACTTTTCTGGGACATACCCTTAACTCAGAAGTGACTGTATATATCCCTTATCTGTTATTAGGGAAATATTCTTTATTGTTAAGGTTACCCCCATTACTGTGTACCACTTGACTTTCAGGAAAACTGAGAAAGAGGTGGTGGGACTAAGTCACGACGTAGGACTAGAGTGTCAAAAGCTCCTACTGTGACGTTTTTATTGATGTAATGGTGCTTTGGGCAGACGCTGGGGATTCCTTATAGCGGAGCTCTGATTCTTCAGACTCCAATTAGGGGCTGTGTACATTTACTTTTTTTGGGCTGCTTATTATTTTGCCGCGTCTGCTTGTTTGACCAGGAAATTGAGGCTTTCCTTTGACGCCCACGGAGGGAGGGGGTTTACTTTGCGCGCTTCAGGGGAAGCTGCGCAGTTGTTTTGCTAAACCGGACAAGTCTGCATGGTTGTTCTGATATCCGGCATTTACAACAGATGGCAAAGTGTTTCTTACAGACCGCATGTGTCTCGATTTTGGCAGGTGGTCTTAGGGATCAGCAAGCAGTGTTCAGTGTGCCGTGGTGGCAGGTAGGCGCCTCAGCAGAGCTGTGAGGCGGATAGGTGCACTGTTTCTTTAACAAGATATGACAAGTCCACAGACTTCACAGACTTCATCCTTACTTATGGGATATCGCCTCCTGGTCAGCAGGAGGAGGCAAAGAGCACCACAGCAGAGCTGTATATATAGCCTCCTCCCTTCCCTCCCACTCCAGTCATTCTCTTTGCCTGTGTTAGTGATAGGAAGAGGTAAAGTGAGGTGTTAGTTTAGAGTCTTCAATCAAGTGTTTATTATTTTTAAATGGTACCAGTGTGTGCTATTTTTCTCAGGGCTGGAGCTACAGGCTTTAAGCAATGGACTGGGGAGACTGTCATTCTAATTCAAGCTCCCATATTGTTTGCTGCCCTGCTGATGGTCTTAGCAGATATTATCTAAGACCCTGTTTTGTCCACACAGAGCTGCTGGAGGTGAGGAAAAGAACATCTTGATTGTGTGGGACAGCCTCATACTGCGTTCAGTATTAAGGTATGTACAGTCATTTACTTCTGGGGACATTGTAGTATCTCAGAAAGGACTGGTACTGATTCCCTATTCCGGGAAGGGGTGATCAATTTGCACAGGGTAAGAGTGTGTGCATGGGTATCCCCTCTTTATTAGGTAAAGTTTAGCAGGTGCTATCAGGACCCTAATAAATATTTATTCAGTTTGATGTGTTCCGGGGCTTGACGCAGGGAGAGTGTGGCAGCTAAGTGTTCTGCATTAACTGTGGGGGCACATTTGGCAACTTTTAACTTATATTTGCATGGCTTCGGCCAGATCGGTGATTTCGACATTTTTATTCCCATGCGGTTCTTATGAAGTATGTTATTCAAGGCCGGGGACTTAATTCCGCCCACGATGGGCGGGGCTTAGTGTTTCACGCGCTGAGACGTGCACTTGCTATCCGGACCCTGACTATTGAGAGGTTCTCAGAGCTCCGGTGTGGCTTCAGACAGCTTGTGTTAGTAATTGCTCAAGCGGTCTTGGGAGGTTCTCGGAGGTCTATCAGGACTCGTGGGGGCAGGTAGGTGCCACAGCAGAGCTGTGGCGAGGTGCTGGTGCTTAATTTCACATAATTTGTCTGTACAGCATACCGGACAATTTAAAAAAAAAGTTTTCTGGTGTTCCTTGTTGTTACATATTTATTGCGGTGCAGTAAAAAAGTATACGGTTTTATTTTTAAAAGGCACAGTACATCGTTTTTCAACTAAATTCCTAAAAGTGTTTGTTTTTAATCACATTAAAACGACCAATATTGCTATTGCTGGTTTGTTTATCATGGCTGACCTTCAGGAAAGCACATGTTCTATGTGTTTAGATGCCAATATGGAACCCCCTATCCTTTTTGTCCCTCATGTACTGAGAGGGCTTTACAGTTTAAAGAACAAATTTTCTTTAATGCAAGTATATCTAAGGATGTTTCTCAGCCTTATGAGACATCTTTCTCCCCAAGCGTCACAACCTTTAACGCCCGCTCAGGCGATGACGTGTTCTTCAACTGCATCCACTTCATTTACTCTGCGGGATATGGCTGCGGTTATGTCATCCACTCTTACAGAAGTTTTATCTAAGTTGCCAGTTTTACAAGGCAAACACAGTAGGACAGAGACCCATGTGGTCCCTGCGACTTCTGATGCTTTGATGGCTATCTCCGATGTACCCTCCCAGGGCTCTGAATTGGGGGGTAGGGAGGCCCTGTCTGAGAGGGAACTTTCTGACTCAGGAAGTGTATTGCACTCGACAAATTCGGACGTCATGTCCTTCAGATTTAAGCTTGAACACCTCCGGCTTTTGCTGCAAGAGGTTTTAGTGATTCTGGACGACTGTGACTCTATTGTGGTCCCACCAGGGAAATTGAGTAAGATGGACAAATACTTAGAGGTCCCTTCTTATTCCGATGTTTTTCCGGTTCCTAAGAGAATTTCGGAAATTATTGCAAGGGAATGGGAAAGACCGGGTATCCCGTTCTCCCCTTCCCCTATTTTTAAGAAAATGTACCCTATAGCTGACACCGTTCGGGACTCTTGGCAGACGTTCCCTAAGGTGGAGGGAGCTATTTCTACCCTGGCGAATCGTACGACTATTCCTATTGAGGACAGTTGTGCTTTAAAAGACCCCATGGATAAGAAGTTGGAGGGTCTTCTCAAAAAACTCTGTTCATCAAGGGTTTTTATTGCAACCGGCGGCCTGCATTGTAACAGTCACGACTGCGGCTGCTTTTTGGTTTGACGCTCTAGAAGAGTCCCTTAGAACTGAGACCTCTTTAGAGGAAATACAGGACAGAATTAAGGGGCCACTAAACCCAAAATCTTTCTTTCATGATTCAGGTAGAGAATAGAAATGTAAACAACATTACAATTTACTTCCATTATTTATTTTGATTTATTTTTTAGACATCCTTATTTGAAGAAAAAGCAATGCACATGGTGAGCCAATCACATAAGGCTTCTATGTGCAGCAACTAATCAGCAGCTAGTGAGCATATCTAGATATGCTTTTCATCAAAGAATATCAAGAGAATAAAACAAGGTAGATAATATAAGTAAATTAGAAAGATGTTTAAAATTGCATTCTCTTTCTAAATCATAAAAGAAAAAATGTGGGTGGCATGTCCCTTTAAGGCCCTTAAGATGGCTAATTCTTTTATTACGAATGCTTCCTTTCAGATCACCAAATTAGCGGCTAAGAGTTCGGGATTCTCCATCTTTGCACAAAGAGCTTTATCTATTTTGCTACACAAACATCTGGCAGATATTCCGGATGTTCAATCCTTTTGTCAGGCTCTGACTAGAATCAGGCCTGTGTTTAGACCTATTGCTCCTCCTTGGAGTTTGAATTTAGTTCTTAAGGTTCTTCAAGGGGTTCCGTTTGAACCTATGCATTCCATAGATATTAAATTGTTATCTTGGAAAGTTTTATTTTTGGTTGCTATTTCTTCTGCTCGCAGAGTTTCTGAGCTTTCAGCATTACAATGTGATTCTCCTTACCTTATTTTTCATTCCGATAAGGTAGTGTTACGTACCAAACCTGGTTTTCTTTCTAAGGTTGTTTCCAACAAAAATATTAATCAGGAAATTATTGTTCTTTCCTTGTGTCCTAATCCTCCTAAGAAGGAGCGTCTGTTACATAACTTGGACGTGGTCTGTGCCTTGAAGTTTTACTTGCAGGCGACTAAAGAATTTCGTCAATCTTCATTATTTGTCATTTTTTTTCTGGAAACCGTAGGGGCCAGAAAGCTACGGCTACCTCTTTCTTTTTGGCTGAAGAGTATCTTCCGTTTTGCATATGAGACTGCTGGACAGCAACCTCCTGAAAGAATTACAGCTCATTCTACTAGGGCTGTGGCTTCCTCATGGGCATTTAAAAATTATGCTTCTGTTGAACAGATTTGCAAGGCTGCAACTTGGTTGTCTCTTCACACTTTTTCCAAATTTTACAAATTTTGATACTTTTGCCTCGTCCGAGGCTGTTTTTGGGAGAAAGGTTCTTCAAGCAGTGGTGCCTTCCGTTTAGGTTGCTGTCTTGTCCCTCCCTTTCATCAGTGTCCTATAGCTTTGGTATTGTATCCCATAAGTAAGGATGAAATCCATGGACTCGTCATATCTTGTAAAAGAAAAGGAAATTTATGCTTACCTGATAAATTTATTTATTTTACGATATGACAAGTCCACGGCCCACCCTGTCATTTTCTAAGACAGTTCTTTATTTTTGTTAAACTTTAGTCACCTCTGCACCTTGGCTTTTCCTTTCTCTTCCTAACTTCGGTCGAATGACTGGAGTGAGAGGGAAGGGAGGAGCTATATATTCAGCTCTGCTGTGGTGCTCTTTGCCTCCTCCTGCTGACCAGGAGGCGATATCCCATAAGTAAGGATGAAATCTGTGGACTGGTCACATCGTAAAAGAAATAAATTTATCAGGTAAGCATAAATTTTCTTTTTTCTCTATACACTACGGTCAGTGGGTTTTTGATGCTATAAAATTGTTCTGGTTTATATTTTAAAGGCACAGTGTACTCTCTGTTTCAGAGGGTTTTCACAGACAGCATCCATATTAGGATTGTTGTATTATTTTGTGTCTGACTTATAAATGATCAAATTATATATTTAAAGGGCCACGACCAAGGTTTGTTTTTGCTTTATTTTTATCATGGAAGATCTTTTGAACAGTACATGTTCCATGTGTTTGAATTCCAATGTGGAACCTCTTGTTACCTTTTGTCCCTCATGCATTGAGAGGGCATTAAAAAAATTGTCAAATGCTGATGTTTCTCAGGGTTCTACTGATGAGATTCAGAGTATGCCGCAACTTTCTCCACAAGCGTCACAGCTCTTAACTCCCACTCAAGCGGAGCCAAGTACCTCTGCAGCCTCTGCTGCAATTACTTTGAAGGACATAGCGTCTGTTATGCCTTCCACACTTTCTGAGGCATTGTCTGCCTTTCCTGTATTTCAAGGCAAACGCAGAAGGAAGGAAGCTCACGTAGTTAATACAGCTTCTGATGCCTTGATGGCGATCTCAGATATACTCTCACAGAGCTCTGAATTGGAGGGTATGGAGGTCCTATCTGAAGGTAAACTTTCTGACTCTGGAAGTGTCTTGCCACTGAAGTGGTTTCCTTCAGGTTTAAACTTGAACACCTCCGCCTTTTATTAAGGGAGGTTTTGGTTACTCTGGACGACTGTGATTCCATTGTGGTTCATCCAGAAAAATTGAGTAAGTTGGACAGATATCTAGAAGTCCCTTCTTATTCTGATGTTTTTCCAGTTCCTAAAAGAACTTAAGAAATTTTTGCTAAAGAATGGGAGAGACCAGGTATTCCCTTTTTTCCTTCTCCCGTTTTCAAGAAAATGTATCCTATAGCTGACGCTATTAGGGACTCTTGGCAGACGGTGCCTAAGGTGGAAGGAGCTATTTCCACCTTGGCTAAACGAACTACTATTCCTAACGAGGATAGTTGTACTTTCAAGGACCCTATGGATAAGAAATTAGAGGGTCTCCTTAAAAAAAATCTATGTTCATCAGGGGGTTGCTATTGCAACCGGCAGCCTGCATTGTTAGTTACAAGCGCTGCTGCTTATTGGTTTGATGCTCTGGAAGAATCTCTTAAAACTGAGACTTCTTTGGAAGAGATACAAGATAGGATTAAATCTCTTAAATTAGCTAATTCATTTATTACTGATGCTTCTCTGCAGATTACCAAATTGGCGGCTAAGAGTTTGGGGTTCTCCATCTTAGCCCGCAGAGCCTTATGGTTGAAATCTTGGTCTGCGGATGTGTCATCCAAGTCTAAGCTTTTGGCTATTCCTTACAAGGGGAAGACCTTGTTCGTACCTGACTTGAAGGAAATTATTTCTGACATCATGGGAGGCAAGGGTCATCTCCTCCCTCAGGATAAGAGATCCAAACAGAGAGGTCGACAGAGTAATTTTCGTTCCTTTTGATATTTCAAGGGAATTCCCCCTTCCTCTTCCTCTAAACAGGAAGGGAACTATTCGCAAGCCAAGTCTACCTGGAGACCAAACCAGTCTTGGAACAAGGGTAAACAATCCAAGAAGCCTGCTGCTGCTCCCAAGTCAGCAGGAAGGGTTGGCCCCCGATCCGGGACCAGATCTAGTAGGGGCAGACTCTTTCTTCATCCAGGCTTGGATGAGAGATGTTCAGGATCCCTGGGCAATAGATATAGTGTCTTAGGGATACAAACTGGAATTTAAAAATTCTTCCCCCAGAGGAAGGTTTCTCCTTTTACGATTATCTGTAGACCAGATAAAAAGAGAGGCATTCTTACGCTGTGTAAGAGACCTCTCCTCCATGGGAGTAATCTGTCCCGTTCCAATTTAGGGACAGGGGTTTTACTCAAATCTGTTTGTAGTTCCCAGAAAAGAGGGGAACTTTCAGGGATATCTTAGATCTCAAGAGTCTAAACAAGTTTCTCAGGGTTCCATCTTTCAAGATGGAAACCATTCGTACCATTCTTACATTGATCCAGGAAGGTCAATTTATGTCAACAGTGGATTTAAAGGATGCGTACCTTCATGTTCCTATCCACAGAGATCATCACAAGTTCCTGAGGTTTGCCTTTCTGGACAAACATTATCAGTTTGTGGCTCTCTCTTTCGGTTTGGCAACGGCGCCCAGAATTTTCACAAAAGTTCTGGGGTCTTTATTGGCGGTTCTAAGGCCGCGTGGCATAGCGGTGGTGCCTTATCTGGACGATATACTGATCCAGGCGTCATCATTTCAACTGGCAAGGTCCCATACCGACATTGTGCTTTCCTTCCTATAGACCCACGGGTGGAAGGTAAACCTGGAAAAGAGTTAGTTAGTTCCTCAGACAAGGTTGCCCTTTCTAGGGACTGTAATAGACTCTCTTTCAATGAAGATTTTTCTGACGGAGGTCAGAAAGTTAAAAATTCTGAATACATGTCGAACCATTGAGTCCAATCCTCGTCCGTCCGTGGCTCAGTGCATGGAGGTAATCGGATTGATGGTGGCGGCAATTGACATTGTACCGTGCACTGTTTCATCTCAGGCCTCTGCAATTGAGCATGCTCAGGCAGTGGAATGGAGATTATACAGATCTGTCTCCTCTTATATATCTAGATCAGGAGACAAGGGATTCTCTTCTATGGTGGATGTCATTGGATCATCTGTCCCAGGGGACATGCTTCCGCAGACCCTCATGCGTGATAGTGACAACAGATGCCAGTCTGTTAGGTTGGGGAGCAGTTTGGAACTCCCTAAGGGCTCAGGGTGTATGGACTCCGGCGGAGTCTCTACTTCCCATCAATATTCTGGAGTTGAGAGCAGTATTCAATGCTCTTCAGGCTTGGCCTCAGTTGGCTTCAGCCCAATTCATCAGATTTCAGTCGGACAACATAACGACGGTAGCTTACATCAATCATCAGGGAGGAACAAGGAATTCCTTAGCGATGACAGAAGTAGCCAAGATAATACAGTGGGCGGAGTCTCACTCTTGCCATCTGTCGGCGATCTACATCCCAGGGGTGGAAAACTGGGAGGCAGACTTTCTGAGCTGGCAGACTTTTCATCCGGGGGAATGGGAACTCCATCCGGAGATATTTTCCAACCTGATTCTCAGATGGGGCAGGCCGGAGTTGGATCTCATGGCATCTCGTCAGAATGCCAAGCTTCCAAGATACGGGTCCAGGTCCAGGGATCCTCAGGCATAGCTGATAGATGCCCTGGCAGTGCCTTGGTCTTTCAGCCTAGCTTATGTATTTCCTCTGTTTGCTCTTCTTCCCAGGGTGATTGCTCGAGTCAAACATGAGGGCGTCTGTGATCCTCATCGCCCCTGCGTGGCCTCGCAGGATTTGGTATGCGGATCTGGTGGACATGTCATCTCAGCCACCGTGGAAGCTAACATTGAGGAAAGACCTTCTCATTCAAGGTCCCTTCCTTCATCCGAATCTAGTTTCTCTGCAACTGACTGCCTGGAGATTGAACGCTTTTATCTAAGCGAGGTTTTTCTGATTTGGTTATAGATACTTTAATTCAGGCACGTAAGCCTGTTACTAGGAAGATTTACCATAAGATATGGCATAAATATCTTTATTGGTGTGATTCCAGGGGCTACTCATGGAGTAGGGTTCGGATTCCAGGATTTTGTCCTTTCTCCAAGAAGGATTGGAGAAGGGGATGTCAGCAAGTTCCTTAAGGGGACAGATTTCTGCGTTATCTATTTTTTTACACAAGCGTCTGGCAAGTGTTCCAGATGTACAATCTTTTTGTCAGGCTCTGACTAGAATCAGGCCTGTATTTAGACCAATTGCTCCTCCTTGGAGTTTAAATTTAGTTCTTAGAGTTTTTCAAGGGGTTTCGTTTGAACCTATGCATTCCATAGATATCAAGTTATTATCTTGGAAGGTTTTATTTCTGGTTGCTATTTCCTCTGCTCGAAGAGTATCTGAGCTTTCGGCATTGCAATTTGATTCTCCTTATCTTATTTTCCATTCGGATAAGGTGGCGTTATGTACTAAACCTGGTTTTCTTCCTAAGGTTGTTTCAGACAGAAATATTAATCAGGAGATTGTTGTTCCTCCTTTGTGTCCTAATCGTTCTTCTAAGAAGGAACGTCTGTTACATAATTTGGATGTAGTCCGTGCTTTAACGTTTTACTTACAAGCGACTAAGGATTTTCGACAATCGTCGTCTTTGTTTGTTGTTTTTTCAGGTAAATGTAGGGGTCAGAAAGCTACGGCTACCTCTTTCTTTTTGGCTTAAGAGTATCATCCGTTTTGCATATGAGACTGCTGCACAGCAGCCTCGTGAATGAACTACGGCTCATTCCACTAGGGCTGTGGCTTCCTCATGGGCATTCAAAAATGCTTCTGAACAGATTTGCAAAGCTGCAACTTTGTCGTCTCTTCACACTTTTTCCAAATTTTACAAATTTGATACTTTTGCCTCGGCTGAGGCTGCTTTTGGGAGAAAGGTTCTTCAAGCAGTGGTGCCTTCCGTTTAGGTTCCCTGTCTTGTCGCTCCCTTTTCATCCGTATACTATAGCTTTGGTATTGTATCCCACAAGTAAGGATGAAGTCCGTGGACTCATTTTATCTTTAAAAAGAAAAGAAAATGTATGCTTACCTGATAAATTTGTTTCTTTTTAGATACGATGAGTCCACGGCCCGCCCTGTTTTTATAAGACAGGTCTTTGTTTTTGTTAAACTTCAGTCACCTCTGCACCTTGGCTTTTCCTTTCTCTTCCTAACTTCGGTGGAATGACTGGAGTGGGAGGGAAGGGAGGAGCTATATATACAGCTCTGCTGTGGTGCTCTTTGCCTCCTCCTGCTGACCAGGAGGCGATATCCCACAAGTAAGGATGAAATCCGTGGACTCATCGTATCTAAAAAGAAACAAATTTTTCTCCAACATAGGTGTGTCCGGTCCACGGCGTCATCCTTACTTGTGGGATATTCTCTTCCCCAACAGGAAATGGCAAAGAGCCCAGCAAAGCTGGTCACATGATCCCTCCTAGGCTCCGCCTACCCCAGTCATTCTCTTTGCCGTTGTACAGGCAACATCTCCACGGAGATGGCTTAGAGTTTTTTAGTGTTTAACTGTAGTTTTTATTATTCAATCAAGAGTTTGTTATTTTAAAATAGTGCTGGTATGTACTATTTACTCTGAAACAGAAAAGAGATGAAGATTTCTGTTTGTAAGAGGAAAATGATTTTAGCAACCGTTACTAAAATCGATGGCTGTTCCACACAGGACTGTTGAGAGGAATTAACTTCAGTTGAGGGAACAGTGAGCAGAATTTTACTGCTTGAGGTATGACACATTCTAACAAGACGATGTAATGCTGGAAGCTGTCATTTTCCCTATGGGATCCGGTAAGCCATTTTTATTACAGACAATAAATAAGGGCTTCACAAGGGCTTTTTAAGACTGTAGACATTTTCTGGGCTAAATCGATTCATATAATAAACATATTTAGCCTTGAGGAATCATTTTAATCTGGGTATTTTGTAAAATAATATCGGCAGGCACTGTTTGGGACACCTTATTCTCTAGGGGCTTTCCCTTATCATAGGCAGAGTCTCATTTTCGCGCCGGTATTGCGCACTTGTTTTTGAGAAGCATGACATGCAGTCGCATGTGTGAGGAGCTCTGATACATAGAAAAGACTTTCTGAAGGCGTCATTTGGTATCGTATTCCCCTTTGGGCTTGGTTGGGTCTCAGCAAAGCAGATACCAGGGACTGTAAAGGGGTTAAAGATAAAAACGGCTCCGGTTCCGTTATTTTAAGGGTTAAAGCTTCCAAATTTGGTGTGCAATACTTTTAAGGCTTTAAGACACTGTGGTGAAATTTTGGTGAATTTTGAACAATTCCTTCATACTTTTTCGCAATTGCAGTAATAAAGTGTGTTCAGTTTAAAATTTAAAGTGACAGTAACGGTTTTATTTTAAAACGTTTTTTGTACTTTGTTATCAAGTTTATGCCTGTTTAACATGTCTGAACTACCAGATAGACTGTGTTCTGAATGTGGGGAAGCCAAGGTTCCTTCTCATTTAAATAGATGTGATTTATGTGACACAAAATTTAGAGAAAATGATGCCCAAGATGATTCCTCAAGTGAGGGGAGTAAGCATGGTACTGCATCATCCCCTCCTTCGTCTACACCAGTCTTGCCCACTCAGGAGGCCCCTAGTACATCTAGCGCGCCAATACTCCTTACTATGCAACAATTAACGGCTGTAATGGATAATTCTATCAAAAACATTTTAGCCAAAATGCCCACTTTTCAGCGTAAGCGCGACTGCTCTGTTTTAGATAATACTGAAGAGCATGAGGACGCTGATGATATTGTTTCTGAAGGGCCCCTACACCAGTCTGAGGGGGCCAGGGAGGTTTTGTCTGAGGGAGAAATTTCAGATTCAGGGAAAATTTCTCAACAAGCTGAACCTGATGTGATTACATTTAAATTTAAGTTGGAACATCTCCGCGCTCTGCTTAAGGAGGTGTTATCCACTCTGGATGATTGTGAGAATTTGATCATCCCAGAGAAACTATGTAAAATGGACAAGTTCCTAGAGGTCCCAGGGCCCCCAGAAGCTTTTCCTATACCCAAGCGGGTGGCGGACATTGTAAATAAAGAATGGGAGAGGCCCGGTATACCTTTCGCCCCTCCCCCCATATTTAAAAAATTGTTTCCTATGGTCGACCCCAGAAAGGACTTATGGCAGACAGTCCCCAAGGTCGAGGGGGCGGTTTCTACTTTAAACAAACGCACCACTATACCCATAGAAGATAGTTGTGCTTTCAAAGATCCTATGGATAAAAAATTAGAAGGTTTGCTTAAAAAGATGTTTGTTCAGCAAGGTTACCTTCTACAACCAATTTCTTGCATTGTCCCTGTCACTACAGCCGCGTGTTTCTGGTTCGATGAGCTAGAAAAGGCGATCACTAGTGATTCTCCTCCTTATGAGGAGATTATGGACAGAATCCGTGCTCTCAAATTGGCTAATTCTTTCACCCTAGACGCCACTTTGCAATTGGCTAGGTTAGCGGCGAAAAATTCTGGGTTTGCTATTGTGGCGCGCAGAGCGCTTTGGTTGAAATCTTGGTCAGCGGATGCGTCTTCCAAGAACAAATTGCTTAACATTCCTTTCAAGGGGAAAACGCTGTTTGGCCCTGACTTGAAAGAGATTATCTCTGATATCACTGGGGGCAAGGGCCACGCCCTTCCTCAGGATAGGTCTTTCAAGGCCAAAAATAAACCTAATTTTCGTCCCTTTCGTAGAAACGGACCAGCCCCAAGTGCTACGTCCTCTAAGCAAGAGGGTAATACTTCTCAAGCCAAGCCAGCCTGGAGACCAATGCAAGGCTGGAACAAGGGAAAGCAGGCCAAGAAACCTGCCACTGCTACCAAGACAGCATGAACTGTTGGCCCCCGATCCGGGACCGGATCTGGTGGGGGGCAGACTCTCTCTCTTCGCTCAGGCTTGGGCAAGAGATGTTCTGGATCCTTGGGCACTAGAAATAGTCTCCCAAGGTTATCTTCTGGAATTCAAAGGGCTTCCCCCAAGGGGGAGGTTCCACAGGTCTCAATTGTCTTCAGACCACATAAAAAAACAGGCATTCTTACATTGTGTAGAAGACCTGTTAAAAATGGGAGTGATTCATCCTGTTCCATTAGGGGAACAAGGGATGGGGTTCTACTCCAATCTGTTCGTAGTTCCCAAAAAAGAGGGAACGTTCAGACCAATCTTAGATCTCAAGATCCTAAACAAGTTTCTCAAGGTTCCATCGTTCAAAATGGAAACCATTCGAACAATTCTTCCTTCCATCCAGGAAGGTCAATTCATGACCACGGTGGATTTAAAGGATGCGTATCTACATATTCCTATCCACAAGGAACATCATCGGTTCCTAAGGTTCGCATTCCTGGACAAGCATTACCAGTTTGTGGCACTTCCTTTCGGATTAGCCACTGCTCCAAGTATTTTCACAAAGGTACTAGGGTCCCTTCTAGCGGTGCTAAGACCAAGGGGCATTGCAGTAGTACCTTACTTGGACGACATTCTGATTCAAGCGTCGTCCCTTCCTCAAGCAAAGGCTCACACGGACATAGTCCTGGCCTTTCTCAGATCTCACGGATGGAAAGTGAACGTAGAAAAGAGTTCTCTATCTCCGTCAACAAGGGTTCCCTTCTTGGGAACAATAATAGACTCCTTAGAAATGAGGATTTTTCTGACAGAGGCCAGAAAAACAAAACTTCTAAACTCTTGTCAAATACTTCATTCCGTTCCTCTTCCTTCCATAGCGCAGTGCATGGAAGTAATAGGTTTGATGGTAGCGGCAATGGACATAGTTCCTTTTGCGCGCATTCATCTAAGACCATTACAACTGTGCATGCTCAGTCAGTGGAATGGGGACTATACAGACTTGTCTCCGACGATACAAGTAAATCAGAGGACCAGAGATTCACTCCGTTGGTGGCTGTCCCTGGACAACCTGTCACAAGGGATGAACTTCCGCAGGCCAGAGTGGGTCATTGTCACGACCGACGCCAGTCTGATGGGCTGGGGCGCGGTCTGGGGACCCCTGAAAGCTCAGGGTCTTTGGTCTCGGGAAGAATCTCTTCTACCGATAAATATTCTGGAACTGAGAGCGATACTCAATGCTCTCAAGGCTTGGCCTCAGCTAGCAAAGGCCAAGTTCATACGGTTTCAATCAGACAACATGACGACTGTTGCGTACATCAACCATCAGGGGGGAACAAGGAGTTTCCCTGGCGATGGAAGAAGTGACCAAAATCATTCAATGGGCGGAGACTCACTCCTGCCACCTGTCTGCAATCCACATCCCAGGAGTGGAAAATTGGGAAGCGGATTTTCTGAGTCGTCAGACATTACATCCGGGGGAGTGGGAACTCCATCCGGAAATCTTTGCCCAAATTACTCAACTGTGGGGCATTCCAGACATGGATCTGATGGCCTCTCGTCAGAACTTCAAGGTTCCTTGCTACGGGTCCAGATCCAGGGATCCCAAGGCGACTCTAGTAGATGCACTAGTAGCACCTTGGACCTTCAAACTAGCTTATGTATTCCCGCCGTTTCCTCTCATCCCCAGGCTGGTAGCCAGGATCAATCAGGAGAGGGCATCGGTGATCTTGATAGCTCCTGCGTGGCCACGCAGGACTTGGTATGCAGATCTGGTGAATATGTCATCGGCTCCACCATGGAAGCTACCTTTGAGACGAGACCTTCTTGTTCAAGGTCCGTTCGAACATCCGAATCTGGTCTCACTCCAACTGACTGCTTGGAGATTGAACGCTTGATCTTATCAAAGCGAGGGTTCTCAGATTCTGTTATTGATACTCTTGTTCAGGCCAGAAAGCCTGTAACCAGAAAAATTTACCACAAAATATGGAAAAAATATATCTGTTGGTGTGAATCTAAAGGATTCCCTTGGGACAAGGTAAAAATTCCTAAGATTCTATCCTTTCTTCAAGAAGGATTGGAGAAAGGATTATCTGCAAGTTCCTTGAAGGGACAGATTTCTGCCTTGTCTGTGTTACTTCACAAAAAGTTGGCAGCTGTGCCAGATGTTCAAGCCTTTGTTCAGGCTCTGGTTAGAATCAAGCCTGTTTACAAACCTTTGACTCCTCCTTGGAGTCTCAACTTAGTTCTTTCAGTTCTTCAGGGGGTTCCGTTTGAACCCTTACATTCCGTTGATATTAAGTTATTATCTTGGAAAGTTCTGTTTTTGGTTGCAATTTCTTCTGCTAGAAGAGTTTCAGAATTATCTGCTCTGCAGTGTTCTCCTCCTTATCTGGTGTTCCATGCAGATAAGGTGGTTTTACGTACTAAACCTGGTTTTCTTCCGAAAGTTGTTTCTAACAAAAACATTAACCAGGAGATAGTCGTGCCTTCTTTGTGTCCGAATCCAGTTTCAAAGAAGGAACGTTTGTTGCACAATTTGGATGTTGTTCACGCTCTAAAATTCTATTTAGATGCTACAAAGGATTTTAGACAAACATCTTCCTTGTTTGTTGTTTACTCTGGTACAAGGAGAGGTCAAAAAGCAACTTCTACCTCTCTCTCTTTTTGGATTAAAAGCATCATCAGATTGGCTTATGAGACTGCCGGACGGCAGCCTCCTGAAAGAATCACAGCTCATTCCACTAGGGCTGTGGCTTCCACATGGGCCTTCAAGAACGAGGCTTCTGTTGATCAGATATGTCGGGCAGCGACTTGGTCTTCACTGCACACTTTTACCAAATTTTACAAGTTTGATACTTTTGCTTCTTCTGAGGCTATTTTTGGGAGAAAGGTTTTGCAAGCCGTGGTGCCTTCCATTTAGGCGACCTGATTTGCTCCCTCCCTTCATCCGTGTCCTAAAGCTTTGGTATTGGTTCCCACAAGTAAGGATGACGCCGTGGACCGGACACACCTATGTTGGAGAAAACAGAATTTATGTTTACCTGATAAATTACTTTCTCCAACGGTGTGTCCGGTCCACGGCCCGCCCTGGTTTTTTAATCAGGTCTGATAATTTATTTTCTTTAACTACAGTCACCACGGTTTCATATGGTTTCTCCTATGCAAATATTCCTCCTTTACGTCGGTCGAATGACTGGGGTAGGCGGAGCCTAGGAGGGATCATGTGACCAGCTTTGCTGGGCTCTTTGCCATTTCCTGTTGGGGAAGAGAATATCCCACAAGTAAGGATGACGCCGTGGACCGGACACACCGTTGGAGAAAGTAATTTATCAGGTAAACATAAATTCTGTTATCAGGTAAGCATAAATTTTCTTTTTTTCTTACCTGGGGTTGTCTTTTTCTAATTTGACTTTCATTTTTTCGCAGGCAAATCTAGGCTCGCGAGGGCGCAAAATGCTGTTTTTTATTGCGTCATTCTTGGTGCAAAATTTTTTGGCACAAGATTGCGCCTTTGATGGTGCAAATTTTGTAATTTCCTGCGTCTTTGACGCTAGTTGTTTTGGCACAAAATCGCATTTGTAATGACGCGAGTTGTCATTTCCTGGAGTTAGTTTTTGCGCCAAAATTTTTTAACTTCTTTTTGCGAAATGCGTTATTCTTGGCGTCAAATTTTAGTTTAGGATTTTCGTCAAACATCGGCATTGTTTGTTGTCTACTCTGGACAGAGAAGAGGCCAAAAGGCTTCAGCAACTTCTCTTTCTTTTTGGTTAAGAAGTATAATCCGCTTATCTTATGAGACTGCTGGCCAGCAGCCTCCTGAAAGAATTACAGCTCATTCCACTAGAGCGGTGGCTTCCACATGGGCTTTTAAAAATGAGGCTTCTGTTGAACAGATTTGTAAGGCGGCGACTTGGTCTTCACTTCATACTTTTTCTAAATTCTACAAATTTGATACTTTTGCTTCTTCAGAGGCTATTTTTGGGAGAAAGGTCTTGCAGGCAGTGGTGCCTTCCATTTAAGCGCCTGCCTTGTCCCTCCCTTCATCCGTGTCCTATAGCTTTGGTATTGGTATCCCACAAGTAATGGATGAATCCGTGGACTGGATACACCTTACAAGAGAAAACAAAATTTATGCTTACCTGATAAATTTATTTCTCTTGTGGTGTATCCAGTCCACGGCCCGCCCTGTCATTTTCAGGCAGGTGTTTTTTATTTTTAAACTACAGTCACCATTGCACCCTATAGTTTCTCCTTTCTCTTGCTTGTCTTCGGTCGAATGACTGGAGGTGGCAGTTAGGGGAGGAGCTATATAGACGGCTCTGCTGTGGGTGATCCTCTTGCAGCTTCCTGTTGGGAAGGAGAATATCCCACAAGTAATGGATGAATCCGTGGACTGGATACACCACAAGAGAAATAAATTTATCAGGTAAGCATAAATTTTGTTTTTTTCCTGGGGTTAAAAAAATTAAAGGGACAGTTTACTCATAAAATTGGCCCCCTTTAATTTGTTCCTAATGATCAAATTTTACTACTGGAGTGTATTAAAATTGTTTACAAGTATTTCCTTTACCCTTATAACAGCATTTGAAATAGTTTATTTAGCCTGTGGTAGTCCCATCTATTTCTGGCCTTAGGTCCAAGCTAAAGATAAGCTGTGTAAACACAGCCAGCAGAACAAATTACACTCCCAGTGGGGTATAGAAGAGATAAGGCAATAAAATGTTAATTTTCCACTGTTCGCTCCAAGTATTGGTCTTTGTTTTATGGACAGATATAAGATAAAGAAAACATGTATATGTCCACAATGTGATAAAGTAATGAGATCTGATTATACCTACAAGCTCAACCCATTTTATTAGGTTGTGGCTTCAAAACACAAAATCGGCTAATTCATATAAACAAATAAGCCTTAGAAAGCAAATCTCACACATTTTATACTCTGCAGCTGTTAAAAAAAAAAAAAGTAATTGGAAACACATTAAGGGGAAAAAAATTACAGTATACTGTCCCTTTAGAGCACACTTTTTTTAGTTCTGCCTTTTCCCTGACACTACAAAACCTAGAGCAGAAGCCCACGTGTTTATGCTTCAACCCAAGGTTAATGGGTTACAAGAACATGCGTTTTACTAATTGCTGTTTTATTCACACAGGTTAGAAGAAGCAAAAACTATCCTTAGAAATAAAGAGAATTTACTTATAGAACTAAGCGAGGAAGTAGAACGAACAAGAACTTTAGAGACTAAGGCCTTCCAGGAGAAGGAAACCATAAGATCACAACTGGAAGAAAAATTTGAGGAATCAGAGAAAATGTCACAGGTAACTAATAATTATTTAACAATTGAATTTAGATTTCAATAACTATTTATCAACAGAACAATACACAGAATACTCTGAGAAGTTATTTAAATGTGTGTAAATAAAGACTGTTACTTCCACAAGAACTGAAACTACTGGGGAAAAAAACACCAATAAATTGTAAGATGTCTTTCATGATTCAGATAGAATATACAATTTTAAACAACTTTCCAATTTATTTCGATAATCAATTTACTGCATTCTCATTGTATCCTTTATTGAAGAAGCAGCAATACACTACTGGGAGCAAGCTGAACACCAGTAAGTCAATGACAACAGGCATATATGTGCTGTCACCAATCAGCAGCTAGCACTCGGCTCTTAAGGCTCCCTAGGTATGTTTTTCAAAAAGGGATGCCAAAGAACAAAGCAAATTAGATAATAGAAGTAAATCCCTTTAAGTGCAGTAAGTTCCTTTTTTGTTTTTTCTTTTTATGCGTGTAAAAAACGGCAGAGCATGCAGTTTTCAGCAACTTTGCATTTTTCTTCTATTATCAAGTTTGTGGTTTTCTCATATCCTTTGCTGAAGAGGTTAAGGAACAGCAGTGCACTGCTGGGAGCCAGCTGGTGACTGCTCGCTACACATATATGCCTTCTTTCAACACTTGCTCAGCTAGCTCCTAGTGCATTGCCACTCCTGTGCTTACTATTCAACAAAGGATACCAAGAGAATGAAGCATATTTGATAATATAAGTAAATTGTAAAGTTGTTTAAAATGTCATACATGTTCTGTCAGAATGATGAGTTTCATTTTGATTTTAAGAGAAAGAGACTCCCATCTTTAAAAATGGGTTCTAATGCCCTGCTGCATTATGTAAGAAACGAGCGAGAGAGGGCTTATCAGCATATTCCTTGGTGCCATGTTGGGTTAAACCACATGGCCATGGCAATCCATTTAATTTAGGCACCGACATTTCCGAGTAAGTAGATAACAGGGGGAAATGGTGTGAAGATATTATTATTATTATTATTTATTTATTTATTTATTTCATCTAATTGGCAAGAGTCCATGAGCTAGTGACGTATGGGATATACAATCCTACCAGGAGGGGCAAAGTTTCCCAACCCTCAAAATGCCTACAAATACACCCCTCACCACACCCACAATTCAGTTTTACAAACTTTGCCTCCTATGGAGGTGGTGAAGTAAGTTTGTGCTAAGATTTCTACGTTCATATGCGCTTCTCAGCATTTTTTGAAGCCCAATTCCTCTCAGAGTACAGTGAAGGGAGTATCACCTATTGAATGCAATGGTTTTCCTCACGGGGATCTATTTCATAGGTTCTCTGTTATCGGTCATAGAGATTCATCTCCTACCTCCCTTTTCAGATAGACTATATACTCTCATATTCCATTACCTCTACTGATAGCCAAACCAGTACTGAAACGGTTATCTGCTATATGTGGATCGGTGTCTTTTGGTAAGTATGTTTTCATTTCTTAAGACACTCTAAGCTATAGTTTGGCACTTTATGTATTTATATAAAGTTCTAAATATATGTATTGTACTTATATTTGCCATGATTCAGGTTTTCAGTATATTTCCTTTTGCAGACTGTCAGTTTTATATCTGGGAAATGCTTTTTTATGAAAATGTATTTCTTACCTGGGGTATAGTCTCTTTTTCAAATTGACTGTCTTTTAAATTCGCGGGCAGAATTAGGCTTGCAAGGGCGCAAAATGCCAAAGTTTATTGCGTCATTCTTGGCGCAAGATTTTTTTGGCGCGAAGTTACGTTCATTGACGCAAATTTGTCATTTCCGGGGGCGTCTTAGTTGACGCTGAGTCCTTTACAAGGTTGCGTCATCTATGACGCGAGTGTGACGTTTTTGGCGCCAAAAAATATTTTTCTGTTTGTGTGTCATACTTGGCGCCAAATTTTTTCATTATTTAAGACCCCATTTTTATTTGCTTCTTGCCTTTTTTCTATGTCAAAGGGCTATGCTGTTTGCATTTTTTCCCATTCCTGAAACTGCCATATAAGGAAATTGATAATTTTGCTTTATATGTTGTATTTTTCTCTTACATTTGCAAGATTTCTCAATCTGATCCTGTCTCAGAATTCACTGTTGGATCCCAGCTGCCTGATAACTGTTCTACCAAAGCTAAGGGCATTTGTTGTAAACTTGTGGAGATTATACCTCCAGCTGTGGTTTGTAATAGTTGTCATGATAAACTTTTACATGCAGAAAATGTATCCATCAGTAGTAGTTCATTGCCTGTTGCTGTTCCCTCAACATCTAATGTACAAGATATACCTGTAAATTTAAAAGAATGTATTTCTGATTCTATTCAGAAGGCTTTGTCTGCCATCCCTCCTCCTAATAAACGTAAAAGGTCTTTTAAAACTTCTCATAGAATTGATGAAATTTCAAACGACCGGCAACATACTGATTTATCCTTCTCTGATGAGGATCTATCTGATTCAGAAGATCCTGCCTCAGATATTGACACTGACAAATCCTCTTATTTATTTAAAATGGAGTATATACGTTCTTTATTAAAAGAAGTGTTGATGGGGGGCGGAGTTTGCCTACATCCAAGATGGACGTGTCTCCCTAGAGCTCTGCACTTCAGTCTGGGGAGAATCGCCATCACCCGCTCAAATCGGCTCAGAGAGGACATCAAAAGTAACAGACACCACCATGAGCATGCGGTGCACCGAACGATACCACTTTTGTGCCCCATACCTCTGAACATCGCTCCTTGCCTGGAGCGCAAAAGTCCGGTAGCAGCCGCCATCTCTTTTCAACGCCGGAGCTGTGTCACTGCACCAGCGCAACCTTACTCCAGCTCAGCTAAGCCAACGCAGTGAAGCAACGGACAAGGCATTAGAGCTCCCTTACCTCCGGAACGTGAGTATGTGTCCGGTAACAGATCCACACCCAGCCTAACCATAATGCCCTAATTAACCTCAGAGGGATTAACCACATGCTAAACAGCAGGCCACAAAGTTACTAAAATGGTCCTCCTAACTTTAGCCTCAAACCGGCTCCTAAGAAACTAAATTGAACCCCTAAGCTACAAATGAATATATAAGGGAAACTGCACCTTTATAAATCTCCTATTAAGTTTAGCCAACAAACCTGTGAACTCACAACAGAGGGGCCCAGTCGCCTGAAAAATAGAAACTCTCCACGTGGCAACTACTACTCATGCCCATGCCATCGGGATCTAGTCCCGCACATTACCCCCTTCAGCAACAACTAGGCATTTATTTTTTTATCCTAAACCCAAAACGGACCCCACCACTTTACTAGACCCTGCGTTGGTCCCAGAACAGAACAAACCTTGAGGGAATTTATAATAATACTGCCATTTTTGAAAGATCTACTTGTTTTTTCTTTACATTTAGCTCTGTCTGTTTTTCCAATATGGTGGTTCATTTCTAACTCTTGCCTGCCATCTTGTGGTCAAAAGTGAGGTAACACACAGAAGATTCATTTCTCTTAGCACCTTTTCATTTCTTATACAAGTTTGCCATCTAGTGGTCTAAAGGTGTTATTGCATATAAAGGACTTCAGATTTCTCAGCAATTTTTCATTTCTAATTCAAGACTGACACCTAGTGGATATGGTTATTATCACACTGAATTGTTCTCAACATATAATTTAAACCCAAGAGAATTAAGAAACTATAACTAATCTGCAAAAAAACACTTTTACCTCTTCCCAAAATTAACCTCTTACAGGACAATCCACTCAAGAATATCAAAATGACAACAAAGAGATTGAACAAGACAGAGAAGATGGGAGGAGGAAAAAACACTCCAGTGACTTCTTACTTCAAGCAAACGCAGAATGATAATCCAGCTGAACTCAACACTGAGTCTAGGGCATCAACGGAAGTCGCTTTATCAGAGCCTAACACTATAGAGGATAACACACCTCTAACTAGAGCTGATCTTCACCTACTAGTATCAAAACAAGATATCACTAGCAGCTTCGACAAATTATGGGCCAAAATGGACGCCATGCATACTTCTATGAATGAGAGCCTTAATGATATCAAGAAAGATATGTCAGACCTAGGCGCAAGGGTCGAATCCTTAGAGGAAAACAACGACAACATTATAGAAGATGTAGAGATGGCAGTCCAGCAGACATCCCAACAACAGCAGGTAGTTAATGAACTATTAGACAAGTTGGAAGATATGGAGAATAGGAGTAGACATTGTTACATTCGTCTCAAAGGCATCCCAGAATCTGTAACACCAACAGACCTCCCTTCATACCTCCACCAACTATTTTGTGCAATCACAGGAATGGACACATCCACAGAAATTGAAATTGAAAGGGCCCATAGAGCACTCAAGCCCAAGCCCAAAGCTGATCTCCCACCCAGGGATGTCATTTCTAAGATTCCCTGAAAAAGACAAGATCCTCAGAGAAGCAGCAAAACAACCTACCTTTAAATTCAGAGGTAATGTGGTACACTTTTTCCAGGATCTTAGTAACAGAACTTTACAAAGAAGGGGAGCCCTGAGACCCCTAACAGCTCTCTTACGGAAAAATCAGATCTAATACAGATGGGGTTACCCCTTTGCACTCCACATATCAAAGGACAATAAACTTCTGACAATCAAAGACGCGGAGGGGATTCCAGATATCTGTGAATCTTTGGATCTAGAGCTACCCCCTATTCAAGGTCCTACATCATCCACGGACATGCCGAAACCACAGAGGATACCCATGAAGTCGCAGAGATCTCAGTGGGCAAGAATTCCTACAAAGAAACCTAAAAACACTTGATGGGTTTAATAAAAACCTTCTTGTACTAACTCTCTCTCTGTCTCACCCGAGACTTCCTAGTTAGGACATGATGACTGACTTCACATGCTCCCCATCTAAAACCAGTAGCTGCCTCACATCAGCAATGTCATGGAGTCAGGAAATTGTTATGTTTATTGTTAGGCTGTTACCTAGTATAGTTAGTAGAGTCTAATTCTCGTTAAGGTTACTCAAGGTTCAAGGAACTGTAACAGGGAGGCCGGAACTTATATCTACAATGTTAGCACTATGTTCTTTAGAAAACCTCTTCTAATATGCTTACTTTAGGCAATAAGAGGGTGGATAGGTGACGCCTCCTCGGACTCAATGTCCCCCTAGAAGATTTTTTCTATGTTTAGTCAAGATATAATTTTTTTGTTATTTATTCCAGGTTTAACAATATGGGTTGAGAATGTAATGTTTAATATGATTAACCTGTTGTATTTTTTTTTCTTCTTCTTTCTCTCTCAGAATTTCTCCCTCTTCACCTCTTCTTTTTTCTCCTCATCCTTACTCCCAAAAAGACCACAGATACTCCGCAAATGCAGAAGCAGGGTTGTTGCTCGTCTGGGAATCCCGGATTCACCAATTTCAGATAGGTCTCACACATGGGGTCAGGTAACTGAAAACGCACCAATACATACCGACTCTAAGACACCACCCAAACATTTAGATGGCTAGTACCAACATCACACTAGTCTCACATAATGTGAGAGGCCTTAACTCAGATACCAAAAGAAGGAAGGCTATGTCACAATATAAACTTCTGGGGGCTAATGTCATATTCTTACAAGAAACCCATTTCATGACTTCTCAAATTCCGAAATACTGGGAGAGACATTTCCCTTTACATTATCACTCGACGGTTAACCAGAAAAAAAGAGGGGTGTCTATACTCCTCCACTCCTCCCTAAACTTCCAACACACTGACTCCATCATAGACAAGGAAGGTAGATTCCTTATCATTAAAGGCACTATCAATGAAACAGAAATAATCTTCTGCAATGTATACGCCCCAAATGAGCACCAAGAGCAGTTTTTCACTAACTTGTCCTACCTCCTAACTAGTTGGAATGCAACCAGAATTCTCCTGGCAGGTGACTTTAACGTGTCTTTATACACACAATCCCAAGCTCCAAACTTCCCCCTCACGACTGCCCAACATAGAATGAATAAAAAGGTTCTATCAATCCTTAATACGATGGCAGGACACAACTTACTGGACACATGGCAGGCACTGTATGGCATCACAGCTGACCACACATTTTACTCCACAGCACATCGTAAATACTTCCGCTTAGATTATATCTTTTCAAGACAGATTCTAACAGCAAACATTGTATCTTCCTCTATTCAGCCATGTGTATGGTCAGACCACTCAATAGTCTCACTAAAAATGTCAGGGATTTTCCCGTATAACAATACCAAAAGCTGGTCATTTGACCCTTTATCTTTAAAATACCCAAACCATAAAGAGACGGTACTTAAACACATGGAGGAATACTGGAACCTCAACTTGAACACAGTAGATAACCCCTTACAGGTGTGGGCAGCTCATAAAGCAGTCATGAGGGGACTGTTGATCCAAATGAAGTCACATGCTAAACGTAAAACGAAAACTTTCTTTGACTCACTTCAACGGGACATAGCTAACCTAGAGAAACGTCACAAAATATCTGGCTCACCCAATCTTTATAAAACACTAGTAGACAAACGACAAGCATTCGACAAGTTGCTTTCTGACCAATCATCCAGGGCAGGGTTGAGGCTTCAATCTAAATATTTTCTCTACGCAAATAAGCCAGACAAATTCATGGCCTATAAAATTAGAAATAGAACTAGAGACATGTCAATCCCATCCCTATATAATACTCAGGGGGTCCTAACGTCAAACCCCAAAGATATAGTGGCCTCATTTGCAGCTTACTATAGTTCCTTGTATGATGGTCAGAAGGTAACCAAATCAGAATCCACACGGAACTCCCTAGACATTTTCCTAGAGGAGGCAACCTTACCCAAGATAAGCAAACAAGACTTAGACTCCTTTAATGCCGACATAACAGATAGAGAGGTCCTAGGGGTACTCAAAGATTTAAAACCAGGCAAGGCAGCAGGCCCTGACGGGTTCCCAGGGGATTATTATAAACGGTTCAAACCAACCCTCACCAAACATATTGTACAATTCTGTAATTCTATCCTAAAAGGCCACAAGATCCCTTCTGAATTGTTAAACGCTAAAATGATAGTACTTCCGAAGCCAGGCAAAGATAAGACGGTCTGTCAGAACTACAGACCAATATCCCTCATAAACCAAGACCTTAAAATTTTCACAAAAATCTTAGCCAACAGACTCAAACCTCTACTCCCCAAACTGGTCCACCTGGACCAGGTGGGCTTCATTCAAAACAGAGAGGCGCCAGACAACGTCAGGAGAATGGTATCCCTGATTGACTATATACAAGAAACAAAAACGCCTTCTCTGCTCCTATCCCTGGACGCAGAGAAGGCGTTTGACAGGGTCGATTGGACATATATGCAGGCAGTGCTAACTAAATTAGGCATTTCGGGAGAATTTATGAGCGCTATCCAAAATATATATTCCACCCCCTCAGCAAGCGTAAGAGCTATGGGTCACCAGTCCGAAAGCTTTGCTGTCCTCAATGGGACCCGTCAGGGTTGTCCTCTGTCTCCATTGCTATTCGCAATATGCATAGAACCCCTGGCCCAACAGATTAGAAGATCCCCTGACATAACTGGTATTAAAATAAAGCAGAAGGAGTATAAACTTACACTCTTTGCGGATGATGTCCTCCTCTCCCTGTCGAGGCCAATGATATCACTTCCGAACCTCTACCAAACCCTTAATTCCTTCTCCTCTATATCAGGCTATAAAATCAACCTAGAAAAGTGTGAAGCATTACCAATACATCTCCCGGACCACACCAAAAAGCTAATAGAGGCTAATTTTGAATTCAAATGGGCCAAACACCTTCCCAGATATCTGGGGATTAATTTGACTACAAGCTCAAAGACACTATATAAGGCAAATTACCCCCCTATATATAAATCTATTAAACAAGATCTAAATAAATGGAGTAAACTACGATTCTCATGGTTTGGTAGACTGTCGGCAGTCAAAATGATGGTATTACCAAGGATCCTGTACCTATTCCGCACCCTGCCAATTAGAATACCAGCCCCAGACTTAGAGGATCTCCAAAGACACATAATTGGCTTCATTAGGGGAAACAAAAAAGCTAGGATCCCTTCGACAGTCCTCTCTAGAAACATACAATTGGGGGGGGGGGGGGGGGGTGGGAGCACCAAATCTCAAACATTATTATCAGGCAGCTAGACTTGCACAGACAGCTCTCCTAAATGACCCTGAAGAGGACATTATTTGGACGCAACTGGAGTCAGACATTGCAGGACTTTTCCCACGCGACATGATTCTCTGGGACCCTAAACGATGCCTTAGTAGGAAGCAACACGAACACCCAATAATAGATTTCATGATCAAGCAATGGTCTAGGCTGACCACTTCCTTGAATCTACTCCCCACACACTCCGTTAAAGCCACACTCACAAGCCAAGTTAGACATGAATTGGTCCCCATCATCAAAAAATGGGAAAACAGGGGACTCTACAGAATAGCTGACGTTATAGTGGGAGGCAAATTGATGAGCTATACACAATTACAAGAAAAATTACAACCAATTAAATTAGAATGGTTCCTATACTTACAGCTAACCTCCACAATTCACCCCCTATTACCTCTTATAACTAAGAATTTGTCCTCCACATTAGAAAACATCTGCAGCACCTCATCCAGACCCAAGAACACTATTTCCAAGCTTTACCAAGCGATTCAGCTAGCATCAGACAACTCCAAAACCTCTTTACAAATTAAATGGGAAAAGGATACTAACAAAGAATTTGAGATACAGGATTGGTATATAACTCTTTCGAGTGCAGGGAGAGGATTATTGAGCGCAGATATGTGGGAAAACTGCATCAAAACCAACTTCTGATGGTATCTAACACCTCTGATAACCTCACACTCTACTAAAGATAAATCCAGACTTTGTTACAGAGGCTGCGGGGAGGTGGGGGACTATAGACATATGTGGTGGGACTGCACTTATTCACATAGGGTATGGAACCGACTATCTAGGTTCTTAAGCTCAATCCTAGACAGCCCCATTAGACTAACCATGGAGCAAGCTTTGCTCCATGTCAGACTTAAAGGATTTAACAAATATATTAATCTGTTTATCAGAATCACGTGTACGGCCACAAGGATCTGTATAGCCCGTCATTGGAGGGAGTGTGCTCCTTCCTGGGAAGAAATCCAACTTAAAATTAAATTTTATTACAATATGTCAGAGCAGGCAGCATTTCTCCTAGACACCCAAGAAATTTTCCAGAAAGTATGGCACTACTGGATATTACATAATGTGTCCTAATACACTAGCCCACTACGATAGGACTCTCCGCGCAGATGGAAATACTCCCCAGGTAAATAGGGTCCCCAAACAGGATAGGCACAACAGAGACCATTAGGAGACAAACTAACCCCACTTACAACAAAGGTTTTCTTTTTCTGCACAAATTAGAGCGGAATGGTCAGGAGATATTCCCTTATCTACATCCCACCTTTCTCTCTCCCCTTGTTTCACCCTACTTTTCCCCCACTCTCTAATACTTTATTTCATTAATTTTGGTAATATGTAATAGATATGGGCCTTTAGTGTCAAAAAATACTCAATATAATTTTCTCTCTAGCTCAAACAAGAGATTCCTTGACATAGGACTATTGTTCCACAATGAATGATACCACTAAAATCTCTCATGTAAGAGCGGCCCTACAAGTTTGGATGTAGTAATCGAACGATTCATTGTTATGTATTTTGCATTATTTTAATTACTATGTAACTCTCGAAAACCAAGATTTTTGTTCTCTCGATTTGTTTTTCTTCTACAATTTTTTTGTTATTATGCCTTTATTACAAAAAATTAATAAAGAATACTTTATCATAAAAGAAGTGTTGATTACATTGGATATGGAGGAAACTAGTCCTCTTGATATTAAAACTAGTAAACATTTAAATTCTGTTTATAAACCTCCTGTGGTTATTCCAGAGGTTTTTCCAGTTCCTGATGCTATTTCTGATATGATTTCTAAAGAATGGAATAGGCCTGGCACTTCTTTTATTCCTTCTTCAAGGTTTAAAAAATTGTATCCTTTGCCAGCAGTTAGATTGGAGTTTTGGAAAAAGATCCCCAAAGTTGATGGGGCTATCTCCACTCTTGCTAAACGTACTACTATTCCTATGGAAGATAGTACTTCTTTTAAAGATCCTTTAGATAAAAAACTTGAATCTTATCTAAGGAAGGCTTATTTATATTCAGGTCATCTTCTTAGGCCTGAAATTTCTTTGGCTTCAACTTTTTGGTTGGAAACTTTAGCGCAACAAGTATAAGATCATGATTTGTCTAGCATTGTTAAGTTGATTCAACATGCTAATAATTTCATTTGTTATGCCATTTTTGATATCATCAAAATTGATGTTAGATATGTCTTTAGCTATTTTAGCTAGAATAGCTTTGTGGCTCAAATCTTGGAAAGCTGAAATGACTTCTAAATCCAGATTGCTTTCTCTTTCTTTCCATGGTAATAAATTATTTGGTTCTCAGTTGGATTCAATAATTTCAACTGTCACTGGGGGGAAGGGAGTTTTTTTCCCTCAGGATAAAAAACATAAAGATAAATCTAAAGCTTCTAACCGTTTTTTGTTCCTTTCGACATAAGGAACAGAAATCTAATCCTTCCCCAAAGGGAAATTGGAAGCCTTTCTCAAATTGGAATAAATTCAAGCCTTTAAAGAGATCAAAGCCAGCTCCCAAGTCTGCATGAAGGTGCGGCCCTCATTCCAGCTCAGCTGGTAGGGGGCAGATTAAAATTCTTCAAAGATGTTTGGATCAGTTCGGTCCAAAATCATTGGATTCAGAGTATTGTCTCTCAGGGGTACAGAATAGGATTCAGAGTAAGACCACCTGTGAGAAGATTTTTTTTCTCACGCATTCCAGCGAACCCAGTAAAGGCTCAGGCTTTCCTGAAGTGTGTTTCAGACCTGGAGTTATCAGGGGTAATCATGCCAGTTCCGTTTCAGGAACAGGGCCTGGGGTTTTATTCAAATCTATTCATTGTCCCAAAGAAAGAAAATTCATTCAGACCAGTTTTGGATCTAAAGTTTTTGAATCGATATGTAAGAGTACCAACTTCTTTCAAGATGGTGACTATAAGGACTATTCTGCCTTTTGTTCAGCAAGGGCATTATATGTCCACAATAGACTTTCAGGATGCATATCTTCATATTCCGATTCATCTGGATCACTATCAGTTCCTGAGATTCTCTTTTCTAGACAAGCATTACCAATTTATTGCTCTTCCTTTTGGCCTAGCAACAGCTCCAAGAATCTTTTCAAAGGTTCTCGGTGCCCTACTCTCTGTAATCAGAGAGCGGGGTATTGCGTTGTTTCCTTATTTGGACAATATCTTGGTACTCCCTCAGTCTTTACGTTCTGCAGAATCTCACGTGAATCAACTAGTGTTGTTTCTTCAAAGACATGGTTGGAGGATCAATTTACCAAAAAGTTCTTTGATTCCTCAGACAACGGTAACCTTTTAATGTTTCCAGATAGATTCAGTGTCCATGACTTTGTCTCTAACAGACAAGAGACGTTTAAAATTGGTTGCAGCCTGTCGGAACCTTCAGTCTCAGTCATTCCCTTCAGTAGCTATGTGCATGGAAGTTTTAGGTCTCATGACTGCAGCATTGGACGCGATCCCCTTTGCTCATTTTCATATGAGACCTCTCACGCTTTGTATGCTGAACCAATGGTGCAGGGATTATACAAGGATATCACAATTAATATCCTTAAATCCCAATGTTCGACTTTCTCTGACTTGGTGGTTAGATCACCATCGTATAATTTTAGGGGCCTTTTTCGTTCTTCCAACCTGGACTGTGATCACAACAGATGCGAGACTTTCAGGTTGGGGAGCTGTTTGGGGATCTCTGACAGCACAAGGGGTTTGGAAATCTCAAGAGGCGAGATTACCAATCAATATTTTGGATCTCCGTGCAATTCTCAGGGCTCTTCAGTTTTGGCCTCTGTTGAAGAGAGAACAATTCATTTGTTTTCAGACAGACAATATCACAACTGTGGCATATGTCAATCATCAGGGTGGGACTCACAGTCCTCAAGCTATGAAAGAAGTATCTTGGATACTTGTTTGGGCGGAATCCAGCTCCTGTTTAATTTCTGCGGTTCATATCCCAAGTATAGACAATTGGGAAGCAGATTATCTCAGTCGTCAGACTTTACATCCGAGAGAATGGTCTCTTCACCCAGATGTGGGGGCTTCCAGAAATAGATCTGATGGCTTCTCATCTAAACAAGAAACTTCCCAGGTACCTGTCCAGGTCCAGGGATCCTCAGGCGGAAGCAGTGGATGCGTTGACACTTCCTTGATGTTATCAACCTGCTTATGTTTTCCCGCCTCTAGTTCTTCTTCCAAGAGTGATCTCCAAAATCATCATGGAGCAATTGTTTGTGCTGCTGGTGGCTCCAGCATGGCCTCACAGGTTTTGGTATGCAGATCTTGTTCGGATGTCCAGTTGCCAACCTTGGCCACTTCCATTAAGGCCAGACCTTCTTTCTCAAGGTCCGTTTTTCCATCAGGATCTCAAATCATTAAATTTGAAGGTATAGAAATTGAACGCTTAGTGCTTAGTCAAAGAGGTTTCTCTGACTCAGTGATTAATACTATGTTGCAGGCTCGTAAATCTGTTTCTAGAAAGATTTATTATCGAGTTTGGAAGACTTATATTTCATGGTGTTTTTCTCATAAATTCTCCTGGCATTCTTTAAGAATTCCTAGATTTTTACAGTTTCTTCAAGATGGTTTGGATAAAGGTTTGTCTGCAAGTTCCTTGAAAGGACAAATCTCTGCTCTTTCTTTTTTATTCCACAGGAAAATTGCTAAACTTCCTGATATTCATTGTTTTGTACAGGATTTGGTTCGTATCAAGCCTGTCATTAAATCAATCTCTCCTCCTTGGAGTCTTATTTTGGTTTTGAAGGCTTTGCAGGCTCCTCCATTTGAGCCTATGCATTCTTTGGACATTAAACTACTTTCCTGTGAAGTGTTGTTCCTTTTGGCCATCTCTTCTGCTAGAAGAGTTTCTGAATTATCTGTTCTCTCTTGTGAATCAACTTTTCTGATTTTTCATCAGGATAAGGTAGTTTTGCGGACTACATTTAAATTCTTACCTAAGGTTGTGAATTCTAACATTAATAGACAAATTGTTGTCCCTTCTTTGTGTCCTAATCCTAAGAATTCTTTGGAGAGATCTTTACATTCTTTGGATGTCGTGAGAGCTCTGAAATATTATGTTTAAGCCACTAAACATTTCAGGAAGACTTCTTGTCTATTCGTATTACCGTATTTTCTGGTTCCAGGAAAGGTCAGAAGGCTTCTGCCGTTTCTTTGGCATCGTGGTTAAAGCTTTTGATTCATCAAGCTTATTTGGAGTCGGGTAAAGCCCCGCCTCAGAGAATTACAGCTCATTCTACTAGATCAGTTTCCACTTCTTGGGCTTTTAAGAATGAAGCTACGGTTGATCAGATTTGCAAAGCAGCTTCTTGGTCTTCTTTGCATACATTTACTAAATTCTACCATTTTGATGTGTTTGCTTTTTCAGAAGTAGTTTTTGGTAGGAAAGTTCTTTGGGCAGCTGTTTCAGTTTGATTCTTCTGCTTATGATTTAAGTTTTTATTTTTTGAGAATAAACTTATATTTGGGTTGTGGATTTATTTTTTTCAGCGACATTGCTGTTTTTATTTTGACCCTCTCTCTAGTGACTCTTGCGTGGAGTTCCACATCTTGGGTATTGCTATCCCATACGTCACTAACTCATGGACTCTTGCCAATTACATGAAAGAAAACATAATTTATGTAAGAACTTACCTGATAAATTCATTTCTTTCATATTGGCAAGAGTCCATGAGGCCCACCCTTTTTTATGGTGGTGATTTTTTTTTCTTTAAAGCACAATTTTCTCCAACATAGGTGTGTCCGGTCCACGGCGTCATCCTTACTTGTGGGATATTCTCTTCCCCAACAGGAAATGGCAAAGAGCCCAGCAAAGCTGGTCACATGATCCCTCCTAGGCTCCGCCTACCCCAGTCATTCTCTTTGCCGTTGTACAGGCAACATCTCCACGGAGATGGCTTAGAGTTTTTTAGTGTTTAACTGTAGTTTTTCATTATTCAATCAAGAGTTTGTTATTTTCAAATAGTGCTGGTACGTACTATTTACTCAGAAACAGAAAAGAGATGAAGAATTCTGTTTGTATGAGGAAAATGATTTTAGCAACCGTAACTAAAATCCATGGCTGTTCCACACAGGACTGTTGAGAGCAATTAACTTCAGTTGGGGGAACAGTTTGCAGTCTCTTGCTGCTTGAGGTATGACACATTCTAACAAGACGATGTAATGCTGGAAGCTGTCATTTTCCCTATGGGATCCGGTAAGCCATGTTTATTACGATTGTAAATAAGGGCTTCACAAGGGCTTATTTAAACTGTAGACTTTTTCTGGGCTAAATCGATTGATTATTAACACATATTTAGCCCTGAGGAATCATTTTATCTGGGTATTTTGATATAATAATATCGGCAGGCACTGTTTTAGACACCTTATTCTTTAGGGGCTTTCCCCAAGCATAGGCAGAGTCTCATTTTCGCGCCGGTGTTGCGCACTTGTTTTTGAGAGGCATGGCATGCAGTCGCATGTGAGAGGAGCTCTGATACTTATAAAAGACTTCTGAAGGCGTCATTTGGTATCGTATTCCCCTTTGGGTTTGGTTGGGTCTCAGCAAAGCAGATACCAGGGACTGTAAAGGGGTTTAAAGCTTAAAACGGCTCCGGTTCCGTTATTTTAAGGGTTAAAGCTTCCAAAATTGGTGTGCAATATTTTCAAGGCTTTAAGACGCTGTGGTGAAAATTTGGTGAATTTTGAACAATTCCTTCATGTTTTTTCGCAATTGCAGTAATAAAGTGTGTTTAGTTTAAAATTTAAAGTGACAGTAACGGTTTTATTTTAAAACGTTTTTTGTACTTTCTGATCAAGTTTATGCCTGTTTAACATGTCTGAACTACCAGATAGACTGTGTTCTGAATGTGGGGAAGCCAGAATTCCTATTCATTTAAATAAATGTGATTTATGTGATAATGACAATGATGCCCAAGATGATTCCTCAAGTGAGGGGAGTAAGCATGGTACTGCATCATTCCCTCCTTCGTCTACACGAGTCTTGCCCACTCAGGAGGCCCCTAGTACATCTAGCGCGCCAATACTCCTTACTATGCAACAATTAACGGCTGTAATGGATAATTCTGTCAAAAACATTTTAGCCAAAATGAACCCTTGTCAGCGTAAGCGTGGCTGCTCTGTTTTAGTTACTGAAGAGCATGACGACGCTGATATTAATATCTCTGAAGGGCCCCTAACCCAATCTGAGGGGGCCAGGGAGGTTTTGTCTGAGGGAGAAATTACTGATTTAGGGAACATTTCTCAGCAGGCTGAATCTGATGTGATTACATTTAAATTTAAATTGGAACATCTCCGCATTTTGCTTAAGGAGGTATTATCCACTCTGGATGATTGTGAAAATTTAGTCATCCCAGAGAAACTATGTAAAATGGACAAGTTCCTAGAGGTGCCGGGGCTCCCAGAAGCTTTTCCTATACCCAAGCGGGTGGCGGACATTGTTAATAAAGAATGGGAAAGGCCCGGTATTCCTTTCGTCCCTCCCCCCATATTTAAAAAATTGTTTCCTATGGTCGACCCCAGAAAGGACTTATGGCAGTCAGTCCCCAAGGTCGAGGGAGCGGTTTCTACTTTAAACAAACGCACCACTATTCCTATAGAGGATAGTTGTGCTTTCAAAGATCCTATGGATAAAAAATTAGAAGGTTTGCTTAAAAAGATGTTTGTTCAGCAGGGTTACCTTCTACAACCCATTTCATGCATTGTCCCTGTCACTACTGCCGCATATTTCTGGTTTGATGAACTGCTTAAGGTGCTCGATAGTGACTCTCCTCCTTATGAGGAGATTATGGACAGAATCAATGCTCTCAAATTGGCTAATTCTTTCACTCTAGACGCCTCTTTGCAATTGGCTAAGTTAGCGGCTAAGAACTCTGGGTTTGCTATTGTGGCGCGCAGAGCGCTTTGGTTGAAATCTTGGTCGGCTGATGCGTCTTCCAAGAACAAGCTACTAAACATTCCTTTCAAGGGGAAAACGTTGTTTGGTCCTGACTTGAAAGAGATTATCTCTGATATCACTGGGGGTAAGGGCCACGCCCTTCCTCAGGATCGGCCTTTCAAGGCAAAAAATAGACCTAATTTTCGTCCCTTTCGTAAAAACGGACCAGCCCAAGGTGCTACGTCCTCTAAGCAAGAGGGTAATACTTCTCAGGCCAAGCCAGCTTGGAGACCAATGCAAGGCTGGAACAAGGGAAAGCAGGCCAAGAAACCTGCCACTGCTACCAAGACAGCATGAAATATTGGCCCCCGATCCGGGACCGGATCTGGTGGGGGGCAGACTCTCTCTCTTCGCTCAGGCTTGGGCAAGAGATGTTCTGGATCCTTGGGCGCTAGAAATAGTCTCCCAGGGTTATCTTCTGGAATTCAAGGGACTTCCCCCAAGGGGGAGGTTCCACAGGTCTCAGTTGTCTTCAGACCACATAAAAAGACAGGCGTTCTTACATTGTGTAGAAGACCTGTTAAAAATGGGAGTGATTCATCCTGTTCCATTAAGAGAACAAGGGATGGGGTTCTACTCCAATCTGTTCATAGTTCCCAAAAAAGAGGGAACGTTCAGACCAATCCTAGATCTCAAGATCTTAAACAAATTTCTCAAGGTCCCATCGTTCAAGATGGAAACCATTCGAACTATCCTTCCTTCCATCCAGGAAGGTCAATTCATGACCACGGTGGATTTAAAGGATGCGTATCTACATATTCCTATCCACAAGGAACATCATCGGTTCCTAAGGTTTGCATTCCTGGACAAACATTTCCAGTTCGTGGCGCTTCCTTTCGGATTAGCCACTGCTCCAAGGATTTTCACAAAGGTACTAGGGTCCCTTCTAGCGGTGCTAAGACCAAGGGGCATTGCAGTAGTACCTTACCTGGACGACATTCTGATTCAAGCGTCGTCCCTTCCTCAAGCAAAGGCTCACACGGACATTGTCCTGGCCTTTCTCAGATCTCACGGCTGGAAAGTGAACGTGGAAAAGAGTTCTCTATCCCCGTCAACAAGGGTTCCCTTCTTGGGAACAATTATAGACTCCTTAGAAATGAGGATCTTTCTAACAGAGGCCAGAAAAACAAAGCTTCTGGACTCTTGTCGGATACTTCATTCCGTTCCTCTTCCTTCCATAGCTCAGTGCATGGAAGTGATCGGTTTGATGGTGGCGGCGATGGACATAGTTCCTTTTGCGCGCATTCATCTAAGACCATTACAACTGTGCATGCTCAGTCAGTGGAATGGGGACTATACAGACTTGTCTCCGAAGATACAAGTAAATCAGAGGACCAGAGACTCACTCCGTTGGTGGCTGTCCCTGGACAATCTGTCTCAAGGGATGATGTTCCACAGACCAGAGTGGGTCATTGTCACGACCGACGCCAGTCTGATAGGCTGGGGCGCGGTCTGGGGATCCCTGAAAGCTCAGGGTCTTTGGTCTCGGGAAGAATCTCTTCTACCGATAAATATTCTGGAACTGAGAGCGATATTCAATGCTCTCCAGGCCTGGCCCCAGCTTGCGAGGACCAGGTTCATACGGTTTCAATCAGACAACATGACGACTGTTGCGTACATCAACCATCAGGGGGGAACAAGAAGTTCCCTAGCGATGGAAGAAGTAACCAAAATTATTCTTTGGGCGGAGTCTCACTCCTGCCACCTGTCTGCTATCCACATCCCAGGAGTGGAAAATTGGGAAGCGGATTTTCTGAGTCGGCAGACATTGCATCCGGGGGAGTGGGAACTCCATCCGGAAATCTTTGCCCAAGTCACTCACCTGTGGGGCATTCCAGACATGGATCTGATGGCCTCTCGTCAGAACTTCAAAGTTCCTTGCTACGGGGCCAGATCCAGGGATCCCAAGGCGGCTCTAGTGGATGCACTAGTAGCACCTTGGACCTTCAAACTAGCTTATGTGTTCCCGCCATTTCCTCTCATCCCCAGGCTGATAGCCAGGATCAAGCAGGAGAGGGCGTCGGTGATCTTGATAGCTCCTGCGTGGCCACGCAGGACTTGGTATGCAGATCTGGTGAATATGTCATCGGCTCCACCTTGGAAGCTACCTTTGAGACGAGACCTTCTTGTTCAGGGTCCGTTCGAACATCCGAATCTGGTTTCACTCCAGCTGACTGCTTGGAGATTGAACGCTTGATTTTATCGAAGCGAGGATTCTCAGATTCTGTTATCGATACTCTTGTTCAGGCCAGAAAGCCTGTGACTAGAAAGATTTACCACAAAATTTGGAAAAAATATATCTGTTGGTGTGAATCTAAAGGATTCCCTTGGGACAAGGTTAAGATTCCTAGGATTCTATCCTTCCTTCAAGAAGGATTGGACAAAGGATTATCTGCTAGTTCCCTGAAGGGACAGATTTCTGCCTTGTCGGTATTACTTCACAAAAAGCTGGCAGCTGTGCCAGATGTTCAAGCCTTTGTTCAGGCTCTGGTTAGAATCAAGCCTGTTTACAAACCTTTGACTCCTCCTTGGAGTCTCAATTTAGTTCTTTCAGTTCTTCAGGGGGTTCCGTTTGAACCCTTACATTCCGTTGATATTAAGTTATTATCTTGGAAAGTTTTGTTTTTAGTTGCGATTTCTTCTGCTAGAAGAGTCTCAGAATTATCTGCTCTGCAGTGTTCTCCTCCTTATCTGGTGTTCCATGCAGATAAGGTGGTTTTACGTACTAAACCTGGTTTTCTTCCAAAAGTTGTTTCTAACAAAAACATTAACCAGGAGATTATCGTACCTTCTCTGTGTCCAAAACCAGTTTCAAAGAAGGAACGTTTGTTGCACAATTTGGATGTTGTTCGCGCTCTAAAATTCTATTTAGATGCTACAAAGGATTTTAGACAAACATCTTCCTTGTTTGTTGTTTATTCAGGTAAAAGGAGAGGTCAAAAAGCAACTTCTACCTCTCTCTCTTTTTGGATTAAAAGCATCATCAGATTGGCTTACGAGACTGCCGGACGGCAGCCTCCCGAAAGAATCACAGCTCATTCCACTAGGGCTGTGGCTTCCACATGGGCCTTCAAGAACGAGGCTTCTGTTGATCAGATATGTAGGGCAGCGACTTGGTCTTCACTGCACACTTTTACCAAATTTTACAAGTTTGATACTTTTGCTTCTTCTGAGGCTATTTTTGGGAGAAAGGTTTTGCAAGCCGTGGTGCCTTCCATTTAGGTGACCTGATTTGCTCCCTCCCTTCATCCGTGTCCTAAAGCTTTGGTATTGGTTCCCACAAGTAAGGATGACGCCGTGGACCGGACACACCTATGTTGGAGAAAACAGAATTTATGTTTACCTGATAAATTTCTTTCTCCAACGGTGTGTCCGGTCCACGGCCCGCCCTGGTTTTTTTTTAATCAGGTCTGATATTTTATTTTCTTTAACTACAGTCACCACGGTACCATATGGTTTCTCCTATGCAAATATTCCTCCTTAACGTCGGTCGAATGACTGGGGTAGGCGGAGCCTAGGAGGGATCATGTGACCAGCTTTGCTGGGCTCTTTGCCATTTCCTGTTGGGGAAGAGAATATCCCACAAGTAAGGATGACGCCGTGGACCGGACACACCGTTGGAGAAAGAAATTTATCAGGTAAACATAAATTCTGTTATTTCCAAATTCCTTTGTTGATGCTTTTTACTCCTTTCTTTATCACCCCACTTCTTAGCTATTAGTTAAACTGAATTGTGGGTGTGGTGAGGGGTGTATTTATAGGCATTTTGAGGTTTGGGAAACTTTGCCCCTCCTGGTAGGATTGTATATCCTATAACGTCACTAGCTCATGGACTCTTGCCAATATGAAAGAAATGAATTTATCAGGTAAGTTATTAGATAAATTGTTTTTTTCTTGCCTTTATCATATAGTGCCCCCCACCCCAAAGGAAAATAACATATTTTTATATATATATATATTTATTTATTTTTAGGAGGTAGCTTTGTTAAGAAAACAGCTTGTATTTCTTGCCGAAGAAAATGGAAAATTAATTGGTCACCAAAACCTTAACCAGAAGATTCAGTACCTTGTGAAACTTAAAAAAGAGAATACTAAACTGATTGAGGTATGAATCCACCAGTGAATGTTTCTCATTTTATTGCTCAAAAACGTAATTTTCCTTATTTAACTTTTGACAATTTCTTTCCTTTTCAGGAGGCTGAAAAATTACGAATTGAGAATGCCTTCCTTCGAGACAATAAAAAATGTGAACACTGCTAACTGTTTTATTAGATTGCAGCAAACCAATATCACTTTGTATTTTCATGATCCCTTTTAAAAACGTATGCACAAAATATGTATAGTATGTTGATTTGTAGATAGTATGGAAGGGTTGTGTAAAACTCAGGGTATAATACTGTGAAGTTATATCAAAAGCTTTGACCTTGGGTAATGGCACAGCATAGATTATCTGGCATCTTTGCCATCTTGTAGACTGAGATGTATTCCCACTCAATTCATTGTAAAAAAAAAAAAAACACACACACAAATCTGTCATTGATTTTGCACTCTTTGTACAATAAGAGCTCCAGTAGACTATCTCACCAGTTTTCATTTTTATGCAAGTTATTCATTGAAACCATACTTTTCTAATCAGTGATATTTATGTGTATGTATGTGTGTGTGTGTGTATGTATGTGTATATATATATATATATATATGTGTGTGTGTATGTATGTGTGTATGTATATATATATATATATATATATGTGTGTATATATATATATGTGTGTGTGTGTATATATAATGACCCACCCACAGTAATTATTGAAAGTATGTATGTTTGACAAACATCTTTCATTTATATTTGTGTATAATACAATATAAGGCAGCTATCTTTTTTGTAAATAAATGACTTCCATTGTATATCCATATTGATAACGAATTTGAAGAGCCTTAAACAATTTTCACAGTTAAAGGACATCTAACATGACTGTGTACGAAAGTTTATCTTGCTGTAAGTTATCTTTTTATTTGTCTGTTTAGTTTGCCTTTTTCTGTAATAAATATTTCTTTGTCAAAAGCATTAACTTTTTTTTTTTAATAATTGAATAATCATGTTTTTTATTATTAAACTTGTTTGTTTCTTTTTTTTTTTTCTACCAAAATAAGTTGTCCTTTAGAAAGCAATGTATGCCTAAAAAAATAATTAAGAAAACCTGTTTCTAAATTGTGTTTCTATTTTAAACCCCTTCCCTAAAGTAAATGTTGGACTATGAATAGGTTTACAAATGTTGTTTCATGACACCAATGAGAGAACATCTGTTTTGCAGCTATCTTAATATATGCATATGGAATAGAGAATAGGATTAAAAAAAACAAAGCATTATATATTCTAATAAGTAAATGATTCTCTGTATGAATGGACTTTTTGATTATAAATATTGGTCAAATATTCTATTGCTGGTTAATGGTTATTAAATCTGGTAGGAAATTGATAATGAAGAATACAGGAGTGTACATAATCTTTTAGTCTTATCATACACTCTATTTAAAATGTACTAGTGGGTTACAAATGTTTATCATAAAAAGAACAATCTGTATTTCCTAAAGGAACAAACCTCAATGTTCAAAATTTTATTTTTACCATGTCTACAGAGAATGATTGAAGAAAAGAGGGGGGGAAATTATTGGGTATTGAGATATCTTTTTGTTTTGTTTGGGTGTACTATGGAATTTGAGTCTTAAGTAAAATCATATTTATTCTTAACAATGCAATGTGCTGAGCTATTTATTTATTTCTCTTTGCTGATCGCTTAAACAGTTTACAGTGTTTCTAGTAGATAATTAAGTGACATTTTCCTTCTTTTAGCAGTGAGAGTCCACAAGAACATTCATAACCTATGGGAAATACTCGACCTGGACACTAGAAGAAGGCAAAGACACCCCAAACAAAGTAATAAATAAATAAACTTTCCCTACCCTCCCAGTAGTTCTTTGCCACGTGTCATGGAGGTAGGCAGAGAGAGGTGCTCTGAAGATGATATGAAGAAATTGAGTTTTTAACATGGATTTGGCTTTCACTGAGAGCCGGGGATGATATAGCCATATAAATCTCAATAGAGCAGTGTTTTTCAAACCTGTCCACAGGCCTCCCTAACAGGCCACATTTTTAGGTTATCTGAACTGCAGAACAGGTTAAATAATCAGCTGATTAATAAACATAAAAATCATGAGAAACACTGTGATCCATAAAAGGCTTGTTTTTATTCATCCAAAAATAAAAATTCAAAAAACACACACACCAAAAGATATGGCAATGAGCTTTAAAAACAATGAAAGGTAGGTAGAAACATGTTCAGGAACCAGTCTATCCTACATGTTTTAGTTGTTCCTTAATCATGGATATGACTGGCTATCCCTACTTCCTGTCCTTAAATGCCTGCACCTGTCTTCCTATTCGTGCTTGGTCTCCCAGGTATTAACCCATTAGGTACCCTTCTCCACTTATTATTGCTTAAGTAGAACTGTCAACCTGGATAATTGCTGACAGCAAATGCTTAATAGCAACTAAATACATTATGCATCTATATAGAGGCACATCATCTTATCAAAACATAACAGAAATACCACATAAGCTTATTGGGATTAACTTTGTAGATAAAAAGAAAAAAATCTTTATTTCTCTTAAGTGTGTTCAGTCCACGGGTCATCCATTACTTATGGGATATATTCTCCTTCCCAACAGGAAGTTGCAAGAGGATCACCCAAGCAGAGCTGCTATATAGCTCCTCCCCTCACATGTCATATCCAGTCATTCTCTTGCAACCCTCAACAAAGAAGGAGGTCGTGGGAGGAGTTGGAGTTTTTACTTAATTATTCTTCAATCAAAAGTTTGTTATTTTAAATGGCACCGGAGTGTGCTGTTTTTCTATCTCAGGCAGTATTTGGAAGAAGAAACTGCCTGCGTTTTTCTATGATCTTAGCAGGCGTAACTAAGATCCACTGGCTGTTCTCGACATTCTGAGGAGTGGGGTAACTTCAGAACATGGGAATAGCATGCGGGGTCCCCCGCAAATGAGGTATGTGCAGTACAATATTTTCTGGGAATGGAATTGACTAAGAAAACACTGCTGTTACCCGTATGATGTAAGTACAGCCTTAAATGCAGTAGTAGTGACTGGTATCAGGCTGATGAATGTATGCACAGTAGAGTTATTTTCTAGGGACTAGAATTTGACTGAGAAAATACTGTTAATACTGAAATAATGCTTAAGCCTTATCTGCAGTGGAAGCGACTGGTAGCAGGCTTAGTGATAACTTTGCATGACATTAAAAGAAGTTTGTTTTTAAAAAACATTTACTGGCATGTTATTCGTTTTGTGAGGTACTTTGGTGATAAATCCTTTTGGGCATGAATTTTTTCTTTTTTTCCACATGGCTAACGTATATTTCTGCATAGAAACCGTTATATCAGGTCTCCCACTGTTGTAAATGAGCGGGAGGGGCCTTTTTTAGCGCCTTGTTGCGCAGTTAAAATTCTTGCACAGTCTTCCTGCTTCTTCCTCCTTGATCCAGGACGTCTCTAGAGAGCTCAGGGGTCTTCAAAATTCGTTTTTGAGGGAGGTAATCAGTCACAGCAGACCTGTGACAGTGTGTTAGACTGTGATAAAAACGTTTAATATTAATTTGATATCCGTTTTTTTTGGGTACTAAGGGGTTAATCATCCTTTTGCTAATGGGTGCAATCCTCTGCTAATTAATACATTTAAAGAATTGTTGACTATAACTGAATTAGTTCTTTGTTATTCAACTGTGTTTTTTAAAAGCGCTGCAGCGTTTTTTATATTGCTTGTGAACTTATTGAAAGTAATTTCCAAGCTTGCTAGCTTCATTGCTAGTCTGTTTAAACATGTCTGATACAGAGGAATCTGCTTGTTCATTATGTTTAAAAGCCGATGTGGAGCCCAATAGAAATATGTGTACCAATTGTATTGATATTACTTTGAATAAAAGTCAATCTGTACCAATAAAGAAATTATCACCAGACAACGAGGGGGCAGTTATGCCGTCTAACTCTCCTCACGTGTCAGTACCTTTGTCTCCCGCTCGGGAGGTGCGTGAGATTGAGGCGCCAAGTACATCAAGGCCTTTACAAATCACTTTACATGATATGGCTAATGTTATGAAAGAAGTATTATACAATATGCCCGAGTTAAGAGGCAAGCGCGACAGCTCTGGGTTAAGGACAGAGCGCGCCGATGACACGAGAGCCATGTCTGATACTGCGTCACAATTTGCAGAACATGAGGACGGAGAGCTTCATTCTGTGGGTGACTGTTCTGATTCGGGGAGACCGGATTCAGAAATTTCAAATTTTAAATTTAAGCTTGAGAACCTCTGCGTGTTGCTAGGGGAGGTGTTAGCGGCTCTGAATGATTGTGACACGGTGGCAATCCCAGAGAAATTATGTAGGCTGGATAAATACTACGCGGTACCGGTGTGTACTGACGTTTTTCCTATACCAAAGAGGCTTACAGAGATTATTAACAAGGAGTGGGATAGACCCGGTGTTCCTTTTTCCCCTCCTCCGATATTTAGAAAAATGTTCCCTATAGACGCCACCACACGAGACTTATGGCAGACGGTCCCTAAGGTGGAGGGAGCAGTTTCTACTTTAGCCAAGCATACCACTATCCCGGTGGAGGATAGCTGTGCTTTCTCAGATCCAATGGATAAAAAATTAGAGGGTTACCTTAAGAAAATGTTTGTTGAACAAGGTTTTATATTACAGCCTCTTGCATGCATTGCGCCTGTCACTGCTGCAGCGGCATTCTGGTTTGAGTCTCTGGAAGAGGCGATTCGCACAGCACCATTGGATGAGTCTTTGAGCAAGATTAGAACCCTTAAGCTGGCTAATGCGTTTGTTTCGGATGCCGTAGTGCATTTAACCAAACTTACGGCTAAGAATTCCGGATTCGCCATACAGGCGCGCAGAGCGCTATGGCTTAAATCCTGGTCAGCAGATGTAACTTCTAAGTCTAAACTACTAAACATTCCTTTCAAAGGGCAGACCTTATTCGGGCCCGGCTTGAAGGAAATTATTGCTGACATTACTGGAGGTAAGGGCCACACCCTTCCTCAGGACAGGGCCAAATCAAAGGCCAAACAGTCTAATTTTCGTGCCTTTCGTAATTTCAAGGCAGGAGCAGCATCAACTTCCTCCGCTCCAAAACAGGAAGGAACTACTGCTCGTTACAGACAGGGTTGGAAAGGCAACCAGTCATGGAACAAGGGCAAGCAGGCCAGAAAGCCTACTTCCGCCCCTAAGACAGCATGAAGACAGGGCCCCCTTTCCGGAGACGGATCTAGTGGGGGGCAGACTTTCTATCTTCCCCTAGGCTTGGGCAAGAGATGTACAGGATCCCTGGACGTTGGAGATTATATCTCAGGGATACCTTCTGGATTTCAAAACTTCTCCACAAGGGAGGTTTCATCTGTCAAGGTTATCAACAAACCTAGTAAAGAAAGAGGCATTTCTACAATGTGTACAAGACCTCTTAGTGATGGGAGTGATCCACCCAGTTCCGCGGACGGAACAGGGGCAAGGGTTTTATTCAAATCTGTTTGTGGTTCCCAAGAAAGAGGGAACCTTCAGACCAATCTTAGACTTAAAAATCTTAAACAAATTCCTAAGGGTTCCATCGTTCAAGATGGAAACCATTCGTACCATCCTACCCATGATCCAAGAGGGTCAATATATGACCACAGTGGATTTAAAGGATGCCTACCTTCACATACCGATTCACAAAGATCATTATCGGTACCTAAGGTTTGCCTTTCTAGACAGGCATTACCAGTTTGTAGCGCTTCCCTTCGGGTTAGCTACGGCCCCGAGAATTTTTACAAAGGTTCTGGGCTCACTTCTGGCGGTACTAAGACCACGAGGCATAGCGGTGGCTCCGTACCTAGACGACATTCTGATACAAGCGTCAAGTTTTCAAAATGCAAAGTCTCATACAGAGATAGTTCTAGCATTTCTGAGGTTGCATGGGTGGAAAGTGAACGTGGAAAAGAGTTCTGTTACCACTCACAAGGGTCCCTTTTCTAGGGACTCTTATAGATTCTGTAGAGATGAAGATTTACCTGACGGAGTCCAGGTTATCAAAGATTCTCAATGCTTGCCGTGTCCTTTACTCCATTCCAAGCCCATCAGTAGCTCAGTGCATGGAAGTAATCGGCTTAATGGTCGCGGCAATGGACATAGTGCCATTTGCGCGCCTACATCTCAGACCGCTGCAACTATGCATGCTAAGTCAATGGAACGGGGATTACTCAAATCTGTCCCCTTTGCTAAATCTGGACCAGGAGACCAGAGCTTCTCTTCTCTGGTGGTTGTCACGGGTTCATCTGTCCAAAGGAATGACTTTTCGCAGACCAGATTGGACAATTGTAACTCTTGGATTCACACCAATATAAATATTTACGCCATATCTTGTGGTAAATTTTTCTGGTAACAGGTTTCCGAGCCTGTATTAATGTATCAATAACCGAATCCGAAAACCCACGCTTTGATAGAATCAAGCGTTCAATTTCCAAGCAGTCAGCCTCAGAGAAATTAGGTTTGGGTGGTTGAAAGGACCCTGAATTAGAAGGTCCTGCCTCAGGGGTAGAGACCATGGTGGACAGGATGACATGTCCACTAGGTCTGCATACCAGGTCCTGCGTGGCCACGCAGGCACTATCAGAATCACCGATGCTCTCTCCTGTTTGATCCTGGCAATCAGTCGAGGTAGCAACGGAAAAGGTGGAAACACATAAGCTATGTTGAAAACCCAAGGGGCTGCTAGTGCATCTACCAGCACCGCTCCCGGGTCCCTGGACCTGGATCCGTAACAAGGAAGCTTGGCGTTCTGGCAAGATGCCATGAGATCCAGATCCGGTTTGCCCCAACGAAGAATCAGTTGAGCAAATACCTCCGGGTGAAGTTCCCACTCCCCCGGATGAAAAGTCTGGCGACTTAGAAAATCCGCCTCCCAGTTCTCCATGCCTGGGATGTAGATCGCTGACAGGTGGCAAGAGTGAGACTCTGCCCAGCGAATTATCTTCGAGACTTCCAACATCACTAGGGAACTCCTGGTGCCCCCTTGATGATTGATGTAAGCCACAGTCGTGATGTTGTCCGACTGAAATCTGATGAACCTCAGTGTTGCTAACTGAGGCTAAGCTAGAAGAGCATTGAATATTGCTCTTAATTCTAGAATGTTTATCGGGAGGAGTTTCTCCTCCTGAGTCCACGATCCCTGAGTCTTCAGGGAGTAAGGTTAGGATTCCTAGGATATTGTCTTTTCTACAAGAGGGTTTAGAAAAGGGCTTATCCGCTAGTTCACTAAAGGGACAGATTTCTGCTCTGTCTATTCTTTTACACAAGCGTCTGGCAGAGAATCCAGACGTCCAGGCTTTTTGTCAGGCTTTGGCTAGGATTAAGCCTGTGTTTAAAGCTGTTGCTCCTCCGTGGAGCTTAAACTTGGTTCTTAAAGTTCTTCAGGGTGTTCCGTTTGAACCCCTTCATTCAATTGATATTAAGCTTTTATCTTGGAAAGTTCTGTTTTTGATGGCTGTTTCCTCGGCTCGAAGAGTCTCTGAGTTATCTGCCTTACATTGTGATTCTCCTTATCTGATCTTTCATTCAGACAAGGTAGTCCTGCGTACTAAACCTGGGTTTTTACCTAAGGTTGTTTCTAACAGGAATATCAATCAAGAGATTGTTGTTCCATCTTTATGTCCTAATCCTTCTTCAAAGAAGGAACGTCTTTTGCATAATCTAGACGTGGTCCGTGCCCTGAAGTTCTACTTACAGGCAACTAAAGATTTTCGACGAACTTCTCTGTTTGTCGTTTACTCTGGACAGAGGAGAGGTCAAAAGGCTTCGGCTACCTCTCTCTCTTTTTGGCTTCGTAGCATAATACGTTTAGCCTATGAGACTGCTGGACAGCAGCCTCCTGAAAGAATTACAGCTCATTCCACTAGAGCTGTGGCTTCCACCTGGGCCTTTAAGAATGAGGCCTCTGTTGAACAGATTTGCAAGGCTGCAACTTGGTCTTCACTTCATACTTTTTCCAAATTTTACAAATTTGACACTTTTGCTTCTTCGGAGGCTGTTTTTGGGAGAAAGGTTCTACAGTGGTTCCTTCTGTTTAATGTTCCTGCCTTGTCCTTCCCATCATCCGTGTACTTTAGCTTTGGTATTGGTATCCCATAAGTAATGGATGACCTGTGGACTGAACACACTTAACAAGAGAAAACATAATTTATGCTTACCTGATAAATTTATTTCTCTTGTAGTGTGTTCAGTCCACGGCCCGCCCTGTCTATTTGAGGCAGGTTCTAAATTTTAAATTATAACTCCAGTCACCACTGCACCCTATAGTTTCTCCTTTCTCATCTTGTTTCGGTCGAATGACTGGATATGACATGTGAGGGGAGGAGCTATATAGCAGCTCTGCTTGGGTGATCCTCTTGCAACTTCCTGTTGGGAAGGAGAATATATCCCATAAGTAATGGATGACCCGTGGACTGAACACACTACAAGAGAAATAAATTTATCAGGTAAGCATAAATTATGTTATTTTAATATCCCCTTGTCCTATCCTTGTGTGTAATTCCTAATTTTCTACCACCATGTAGCATATAACTTATAGATGCTCAGCTACCTTGCATATAAGAAAAAGATGTTTTAGTTTTTATCTATGTCTGGATATCTAAGGTTATTTTGGTAGTCATTCGCTATTTTTTCCAGAAGTTAATGACATCCCCCTCAATGTTGAAGCCCTGCGGTCTCCTGGTCCTTAATTTGAATATCCAGAAGGCTTCATGTAACATCAAACGTGCTGTTCTGTCCCCTCCTCTCGGGGGATTCCAAACACACTCAATAACCTGCCATGAGAGGGACCTTGCATCCCCCGTGGATTGCTATGAAGTGTTGTGAAAGCCCGGAGCATTCAACATTGTGAGAGATGTCATTCAGGTGTTCCCTGATCCTAGAGCGGACCTCCCTCGTCGTGCAACCGACATATTGTCCGTTGCACGCTGAACACTCCACCAAGTAGACCACAAAAGTGGTTCTACAATTGGTACAGCTAGCTAGATCAAAGACCCGATTGGTAGTTTTGGATTGAAACGTGGACGTAATTTTGCAATGTTGACAGGCTATACAATTAGAAAAGTGACATTTAAAGTGTCCTTTGACACTCAGCCAACTGCTACTAGCCCTCATCCTGTCCTTTAATACACTTGGTGCCACCATGTTTCCTACAGTACATGCTCTCTTTGGCACCAAATTGCAGCCCTTGGATATATAGTCCTTTAGACTGTCTTCTGCTGAGAGAATTGGTAAGTGCTTATTAATGATATTGATAATATCATTGAACTGTGGACTATAGGTCGTGAACAATGTTGGCCTACATGAATCATAAAGCCTGTCTTTTGTCACTTTTTATACCCATTATCATTTGTTCTCTACTCATTCTGCTGACCAAGAGATGGGCTCTGTTAATAGTTTCAGCTCAGTAACCTCTCTCTATTAGAAGGCTCTATTAGAACTTCACTTTTCCCTGGGGTGGCCAATGAACTGTTCCTTGGCCACCCCAAACCCCGTGTGGCGGGGATGGTTGCTCCTCGCGTGGAGCAGGGAATTGGAAGTTATGGTTTTACGATAAAGATTCTTCCACTCTGTCACAATCTGTATTTCCTAAAGGAACAAACCTCAATGTTCAAAATTTTATTTCTACCATGTCTACAGAGAATGATTGAAGAAGAGAGGGGGGGAATTATTGGGTATTGAGATATCTTTTTGTTTTGTTTGGGTGCACTATGGATTTTGAGTCTTAAGTTCCAAGTAAAATTATTATTTCTCTTTGCTGATCGCTTAAACAGTTTACAGTGTTTCTAGTAGATAATTAAGTGACATTTCTTTCATGTAATTAGCAAGAGTCCATGAGCTAGTGACGTATGGGATATACATTCCTACCAGGAGGGGCAAAGTTTCCCAAACCTCAAAATGCCTATAAATACACCCCTCAGCACACCCACAAATCAGTTTTACAAACTTTGCCTCCCATGGAGGTGGTGAAGTAAGTTTGTACTAGATTCTTCGTTGATATGCGCTTTGCAGCAGGCTGGAGCCCGGTTTTCCTCTCAGTGTGCAGTGAATGTCAGAGGGATGTGAAGAGAGTATTGCCTATTTGAATTCAATGATCTCCTTCTACGGGGTCTATTTCATAGGTTCTCTGTTATCGGTCGTAGAGATTCATCTCTTACCTCCCTTTTCAGATCGACAATATACTCATATATACCATTACCTCTACTGATTCTCGTTTCAGTACTGGTTTGGCTTTCTACTACATGTAGATGAGTGTCCTGGGGTAAGTAAGTCTTATTTTTGTGACACTCTAAGCTATGGTTGGGCACTTTTATATAAAGTTCTAAATATATGTGTTTAAACATTTATTTGCCTTGATTCAGGATGTTCAACATTCCTTATTTCAGACAGTCCGTTTCATTATTTGGGATAATGCATACGAATAATCATTTTTCTTACCTTAAAATTTGACTTTTTCCTGTGGGCTGTTAGGCTCGCGGGGGCTGAAAATGCTTCTTTTTATTGCGTCATTTTTGGCGCAGACTTTTTAGGCGCAAAAAAAAATTTCTGTCATTTCCGCCGTCATACTTGTCGCCGGAAGTTGCGTAATTTTTTTGACGTTTTTTGCGGCAAAAATGTCGGCGTCACCGGATGTGGCGTCATTTTTGGCGCTTAAAGCATTTAGGCACCAAATAATGTGGGTGTCTTTTTTTGGCGCTAAAAAATATGGGCGTCATTATTGTCTCCACATTATTTAAGTCTCATTGCTTATTTGCTTCTGGTTGCTAGAAGCTTGTTCATTGGCATTTTTTCCCATTTAAGGAATTTGATCAATTTTGCTTTATATGTTGTTTTTTTCTATTACATATTGCAAGATGTCTCAGATTGACCCTGAATCAGAAGATACTTCGGGAAAATTGCTGCCTGATGCTGGATCTACCAAAGTTAAGTGTATTTGTTGTAAACTTGTGGTAACTGTTCCTCCGGCTGTTGTTGGTAATGAATGTCATGACAAACTTATTAATGCAGATATTTCCTTTAGTAATGTTCCATTACCTGTTGCTGTTCCATCAACATCTAATATTCAGGGTGTTCCTGTTAACATAAGAGATTTTGTTTCTAAATCTATTAAGAAGGCTATGTCTGTTATTCCTCCTTCCAGTAAATGTAAAAAGGTCTTTTAAAACTTCTCATTTTTCAGATGAATTTTTAAATGAACATCATCATTCTGATTCTGTTTCTGATAATGATTTTTCTGGTTCAGAGGATTCTGTTTCAGAGGTTGATACTGATAAATCTTCATATTCAAAATGGAATTTATTCGTTCTTTACTTAAAGAAGTCTTAATTGCATTAGAAATGGAGGAATCTGGTCCTCTTGATACTAAATCTAAACGTTTGAATACGGTTTTTAAACCTCCTGTAGTTATTCCGGAGGTTTTTCCCGTCCCTGATGCTATTTCTGAAGTAATTTCCAGGGAATGGAATAATTTGCGTAATTCATTTACTCCTTCTAAACGGTTTAAACAATTATATCCTGTGCCATCTGACAGATTAGAATTTTGGGACAAAATCCCTAAGGTTGATGGGGCTATCTCTACTCTTGCTAAACGTACTACTATTCCTACGGCAGATAGTATTTCCTTTAAGGATCCTTTAGATAGGAAAATTGAATCCTTTCTAAGAAAAGCTTACTTATGTTCAGGTAATCTTCTTAGACCTGCTATATCTTTGGCGGATGTTGCTGCAGCTTCAACTTTCTGGTTGGAAGCTTTAGCACAACAAGTAACAGATCATAATACTCATAGCATTGTTAATCTTCTTCAACATGCTAATAACTTTATTTGTGATGCCATCTTTGATATCATTAGGGTTGATGTCAGGTATATGTCTTTAGCTATTTTAGCTAGAAGAGCTTTATGGCTTAAAACTTGGAATGCTGATATGTCTTCTAAGTCAACTTTGCTTTCCCTTTCTTTCCAGGGTAATAAATTGTTTGGTTCACAGTTGGATTCTATTATTTCCACTGTTACTGGGGGGAAAGGAACTTTTTTACCACAGGATAAAAAATCTAAAGGTAAATTTAGGTCTGCTAATCGTTTTCGTTCCTTTCGTCACAATAAGGAACAAAAACCTGATCCTTCCCCTACAGGAGTGGTATCAGTTTGGAAACCATCTCCAGTCTGGAATAAATCCAAGCGTTTTAGAAAGCCAAAGTCAGCTCCCAAGTCCACATGAAGGTGCGGCCCTCATTCCAGCCCAGCTGGTAGGGGGCAGATTACGATTTTTCAAAGAAATTTGGATCAATTCGATTCACAATCTTTGGATTCAGAATATTGTTTCACAAGGGTACAGAATAGGCTTCAAGATAAGGCCTCCTGCAAGAGGATTTTTTCTTTCCCGTGTCCCAATAAATCCAGTGAAGGCTCAAGCATTTCTGAAATGTGTTTCAGATCTAGAGTTGGCTGGAGTAATTGTGCCAGTTCCAGTTTTGGAACAGGGGCTGGGGTTTTACTCAAATCTCTTCATTGTACCAAAGAAGGAGAATTCCTTCAGACCAGTTCTGGATTTAAAAATATTGAATTGTTATGTAAGGATACCAACATTCAAAATGGTAACTATAAGGACTATTCTGCCTTTTGTTCAGCAAGGGCATTGTATGTCCACAATAGATTTACAAGATGCATATCTGCATATTCCGATTCATCCAGATCACTATCAGTTTCTGAGATTCTCTTTTCTAGACAAGCATTACCAGTTTGTGGCTCTGCCGTTTGGCCTAGCAACAGCTCCAAGGATTTTTACAAAGGTTCTCGGTGCCCTTCTATCTGTAATCAGAGAACAGGGTATTGTGGTATTTCCTTATTTGGACGATATCTTGGTACTTGCTCAGTCTTCACATTTAGCAGAATCTCATACGAATCGACTTGTATCGTTTCTTCGAGAACATGGTTGGAGGATCAATTTACCAAAGAGTTCGTTGATTCCTCAGACAAGGGTAACCTTTTTAGGTTTCCAGATAGATTCAGTGTCCATGACTCTGTCGTTGACGGACAAGAGACGTCTGAAATTGGTTTCAGCTTGTCAAAACCTTCAGTCTCAATCATTCCCTTCGGTAGCCTTATGCATGGAAATTCTAGGTCTTATGACTGCTGCATCGGACGCGATCCCCTTTGCTCGTTTTCACATGCGACCTCTTCAGCTCTGTATGCTGAACCAGTGGTGCAGGGATTATACAAAGATATCACAATTAATATCTTTAAAACCGATTGTACGACACTCTCTAACGTGGTGGACAGACCACCATCGTTTAGTTCAGGGGGCTTCTTTCTTTCATGTAATTAACAAGAGTCCATGAGCTAGTGACGTATGGGATATACATTCCTACCAGGAGGGGCAAAGTTTCCCAAACCTTAAAATGCCTATAAATACACCCCTCACCACACCCACAAATCAGTTTTACAAACTTTGCCTCCAAGGGAGGTGGTGAAGTAAGTTTGTGCTAGATTCTACGTTGATATGCGCTCCGCAGCAAGTTGGAGCCCGGTTTTCCTCTCAGCGTGCAGTGAATGTCAGAGGGATGTGAAGAGAGTATTGCCTATTGAATGCAGTGATCTCCTTCTACGGGGTCTATTTCATAAGGTTCTCTGTTATCGGTCGTAGAGATTCATCTCTTACCTCCCTTTTCAGATTGACGATATACTCTTATATTTACCATTACCTCTACTGATTCTCGTTTCAGTACTGGTTTGGCTTTCTACAAACATGTAGATGAGTGTCCTGGGGTAAGTAAGTCTTATTTTCTGTGACACTCTAAGCTATGGTTGGGCACTTTATTTATAAAGTTCTAAATATATGTATTCAAACATTTATTTGCCTTGACTCAGAATGTTCAACTTTCCTTATTTTCAGACAGTCAGTTTCATATTTGGGATTATGCATTGAATTATCATATTTTTCTTACCTCAAAAATTTGACTTTTTTCCCTGTGGGCTGTTAGGCTCGCGGGGGCTGAAAATGCTTCATTTTATTGCGTCATTCTTGGCGCGGACTTTTTTGGCGCAAAAATTATTTTCCGTTTCCGGCGTCATACGTGTCGCCGGAAGTTACGTCATTTTTTGACGTTATTTTGCGCCAAAAATGTCGGCGTTCCGGATGTGGCGTCATTTTTGGCGCCAAAAGCATTTAGGCGCCAAATAATGTGGGCGTCTTATTTGGCGCTAAAAAATATGGGCGTCGCTTTTGTCTCCACATTATTTCAGTCTCATTTTTCATTTGCTTCTGGTTGCTAGAAGCTTGATATTTGGCATTCTTTCCCATTCCTGAAACTGTCTTATAAGGAATTTGATCTATTTTGCTTTATATGTTGTTTTTTCTCTTACATATTGCAAGATGTCTCACGTTGCATCTGAGCCAGAAGATACTACAGGAAAATCACTGCCTGCTGGATCTACCAAAGCTAAGTGTATCTGCTGTAAATTTTTGGTAGCTATTCCTCCAGCTGTTGTTTGTAATAATTGTCATGACAAACTTGTTAAAGCAGATAAAATTTCCTTTAGTAATGTACCATTGCCTGTTGCAGTTCCCTCAACATCTAAGGTGCAGAATGTTCCTGATAACATAAGAGATTTTGTTTCTGAATCCATAAAGAAGGCTTTGTCTGTTATTTCTCCTTCTAGTAAACGTAAAAAGTCTTTTAAATCTTCTCTCTCTACAGATGAATTTTTAAATGAACACCATCATTCTGATTCTTTGGACTCTTCTGGTTCAGAGGATTCTATCTCAGAGATTGATGCTGATAAATCTTCATATTTATTTAAGATGGAATTTATTCGCTCTTTACTTAAAGAAGTACTAATTGCTTTAGAAATAGAGGATTCTAGTCCTCTTGATACTAATTCTATACGTTTGGATAAGGTTTTTAAAGCTCCTGCGGTTATTCCAGAAGTTTTTCCTGTTCCTAATGCTATTTCTGCAGTGATTTCCAAAGAATGGGATAAATTGGGTAATTCATTTACTCCTTCTAAACGTTTTAAGCAATTATATCCTGTTCCGCCTGACAGGTTAGAATTTTGGGACAAAATCCCTAAAGTTGATGGGGCTATTTCTACCCTTGCTAAACGTACTACCATTCCTACGTCAGATGGTACCTCGTTTAAGGATCCTTTAGATAGAAAAATTGAATCTTTTCTAAGAAAAGCTTATCTGTGTTCAGGTAATCTTCTTAGACCTGCTATATCATTGGCTGATGTTGCTGCAGCTTCAACTTTTTGGTTGGAAACTCTAGCGCAACAAGTAGCAAATCGTGATTCTCATGATATTATTATTCTTCTCCAGCATGCTAATAATTTTATCTGTGATGCCATTTTTGATATTATTAGAGTTGATGTTAGGTTTATGTCTCTGGCTATCTTAGCCAGAAGAGCTTTATGGCTTAAGACTTGGAATGCTGATATGGCTTCTAAATCAACTCTACTTTCCATTTCTTTCCAGGGAAACAAATTATTTGGTTCTCAGTTGGATTCTATTATTTCAACTGTTACTGGTGGGAAAGGAACTTTTTTACCGCAGGATAAAAAATCTAAAGGTAAAAACAGGGCTAACAATCGTTTTCGTTCCTTTCGTTTCAACAAAGAACAAAAGCCTGATCCTTCGTCCTCAGGAGCAGTTTCAGTTTGGAAACCATCTCCAGTCTGGAATAAATCCAAGCCTGCTAGAAAGGCAAAGCCTGCTTCTAAGTTCACATGAAGGTACGGCCCTCATTCCAGTTCAGCTGGTAGGGGGCAGGTTACGTTTTTTCAAAGAAATTTGGATCAATTCTGTTCACAATCTTTGGATTCAGAACATTGTTTCAGAAGGGTACAGAATTGGTTTCAAGATGAGACCTCCTGCAAAGAGATTTTTTCTTTCCCGTGTCCCAGTAAATCCAGTGAAAGCTCAAGCATTTCTGAATTGTGTTTCAGATCTAGAGTTGGCTGGAGTAATTATGCCAGTTCCAGTTCCGGAACAGGGGATGGGGTTTTATTCAAATCTCTTCATTGTACCAAAGAAGGAGAATTCCTTCAGACCAGTTCTGGATCTAAAATTATTGAATCGTTATGTAAGGATACCAACGTTCAAGATGGTAACTGTAAGGACTATATTGCCTTTTGTTCAGCAAGGGAATTATATGTCCACAATAGATTTACAGGATGCATATCTGCATATTCCGATTCATCCAGATCATTTTCAGTTCCTGAGATTCTCTTTTCTAGACAAGCATTACCAATTTGTGGCTCTACCGTTTGGCCTTGCTACAGCTCCAAGAATTTTCACAAAGATTCTCGGTGCCCTTCTGTCTGTAATCAGAGAACAGGGTATTGTGGTATTTCCTTATTTGGACGATATCTTGGTACTTGCTCAGTCTTTACATTTAGCAGAGTCTCATACGAATCGACTTGTGTTGTTTCTTCAAGATCATGGTTGGAGGATCAATTTACCAAAAAGTTCTTTGATTCCTCAAACAAGGGTATCCTTTCTGGGTTTCCAGATAGATTCAGTGTCCATGACCCTGTCTTTAACAGACAAGAGACGTCTAAAATTGATTACAGCTTGTCGAAACCTTCAGTCTCAATCATTCCCTTCGGTAGCCTTATGCATGGAAATTCTAGGTCTTATGACTGCTGCATCGGACGCGATCCCCTTTGCTCGTTTTCACATGCGACCTCTTCAGCTCTGTATGCTGAACCAATGGTGCAGGGATTACACGAAGATATATCAATTAATATCTTTAAAACCGATTGTTCGACACTCTCTAACGTGGTGGACAGATCACCATCGTTTAATTCAGGGGGCTTCTTTTGTTCTTCCGACCTGGACTGTAATTTCAACAGATGCAAGTCTCACAGGTTGGGGAGCTGTGTGGGGATCTCTGACGGCACAGGGAGTTTGGGAATCTCAGGAGGTGAGATTACCGATCAATATTTTGGAACTCCGTGCAATTTTCAGAGCTCTTCAGTTTTGGCCTCTTCTGAAGAGAGAATCGTTCATTTGTTTTCAGACAGACAATGTCACAACTGTGGCATACATCAATCATCAAGGAGGGACTCACAGTCCTCTGGCTATGAAAGAAGTATCTCGAATTTTGGTTTGGGCGGAATCCAGCTCCTGTCTAATCTCTGCGGTTCATATCCCAGGTGTAGACAATTGGGAAGCGGATTATCTCAGTCGCCAAACGTTGCATCCGGGCGAATGGTCTCTTCACCCAGAGGTATTTCTTCAGATTGTTCAAATGTGGGGGCTTCCAGAGATAGATCTGATGGCTTCTCATCTAAACAAGAAACTTCCCAGGTATCTGTCCAGATCCCGGGATCCTCAGGCGGAGGCAGTGGATGCATTATCACTTCCTTGGAAGTATCATCCTGCCTATATCTTTCCGCCTCTAGTTCTTCTTCCAAGAGTAATCTCCAAGATTCTGAGGGAATGCTCGTTTGTTCTGCTAATAGCTCCGGCATGGCCTCACAGGTTTTGGTATGCGGATCTTGTCCGGATGGCATCTTGCCAACCATGGACTCTTCCGTTAAGACCAGACCTTCTGTCGCAAGGTCCTTTTTTCCATCCGGATCTGAAATCCTTAAATTTAAAGGTATGGAGATTGAACGCTTGATTCTTAGTCAAAGAGGTTTCTCTGACTCTGTGATTGATACTATGTTACAGGCTCGTAAATCTGTATCTAGAGAGATATATTATAGAGTCTGGAAGACTTATATTTCTTGGTGTCTTACTCATCATTTTTCTTGGTATTCTTTTAGAATTCCGAGAATATTACAATTTCTTCAGGATGGTTTAGATAAGGGTTTGTCCGCAAGTTCCTTGAAAGGACAAATCTCTGCTCTTTCTGTTCTTTTTCACAGAAAGATTGCTATTCTTCCTGATATTCATTGTTTTGTACAAGCTTTGGTTCGTATAAAACCTGTCATTAAGTCAATTTCTCCTCCATGGAGTTTGAATTTGGTTCTGGGAGCTCTTCAAGCTCCTCCGTTTGAACCTATGCATTCATTGGACATTAAATTGCTTTCTTGGAAAGTTTTGTTCCTTTTGGCCATCTCTTCTGCCAGAAGAGTTTCTGAATTATCTGCTCTTTCTTGTGAGTCTCCTTTTCTGATTTTTCATCAGGATAAGGCGGTGTTGCGAACTTCTTTTGAATTTTTACCTAAGGTTGTGAATTCCAACAACATTAGTAGAGAAATCGTGGTTCCTTCATTATGTCCTAATCCTAAGAATTCTAAGGAAAAATCGTTACATTCTTTGGATGTTGTTAGAGCTTTGAAATATTATGTTGAAGCTACTAAATCTTTCCGAAAGACTTCTAGTCTATTTGTCATCTTTTCTGGTTCTAGAAAAGGCCAGAAAGCTTCTGCCATTTCTTTGGCATCCTGGTTGAAATCTTTAATTCATCTTGCCTATGTTAAATCGGGTAAGACTCCGCCTCAGCGGATTACAGCTCATTCTACTAGGTCAGTTTCTACTTCCTGGGCGTTTAGGAATGAAGCTTCAGTTGATCAGATTTGCAAAGCAGCGACTTGGTCCTCTTTGCATACTTTTACTAAATTCTACCATTTTGATGTATTCTCTTCTTCTGAAGCAGTTTTTGGTAGAAAGGTACTTCAGGCAGTGGTTTCGGTTTGAATCTTCTGCTTATGTTTTTCATTAAACTTTATTTTGGGTGTGGATTATTTTCAGCAGGAATTGGCTGTCTTTATTTTATCCCTCCCTCTCTAGTGACTCTTGTGTGGAAAGATCCACATCTTGGGTATTCATTATCCCATACGTCACTAGCTCATGGACTCTTGTTAATTACATGAAAGAAAACATAATTTATGTAAGAACTTACCTGATAAATTCATTTCTTTCATATTAACAAGAGTCCATGAGGCCCACCCTTTTTTGTGGTGGTTATGATTTTTTTGTATAAAGCACAATTATTCCAATTCCTTATTTTATATGCTTCGCACTTTTTTTCTTATCACCCCACTTCTTGGCTATTCGTTAAACTGATTTGTGGGTGTGGTGAGGGGTGTATTTATAGGCATTTTAAGGTTTGGGAAACTTTGCCCCTCCTGGTAGGAATGTATATCCCATACGTCACTAGCTCATGGACTCTTGTTAATATGAAAGAAATGAATTTATCAGGTAAGTTCTTACATAAATTATGTTTTTGTTCTTCCGACCTGGACTGTAATTTCAACAGATGCAAGTCTGACAGGTTGGGGAGCTGTATGGGGGTCTCTGACAGCACAAGGGGTTTGGGAATCTCAGGAGGCGAGATTACCAATCAACATTTTGGAACTCCGTGCAATTGTCAGAGCTCTTCAGTCGTGGCCTCTTCTAAAGAGAGAGTCGTTCATTTGTTTTCAGACGGACAATGTCACAACCGTGGCATATGTCAATCATCAAGGAGGGACTCGCAGTCCTCTGGCTATGAAAGAAGTATCTCGAATACTTGTATGGGCGGAATCCAGCTCCTGTCTAATTTCTGCGGTTCATATCCCAGGTATAGACAATTGGGAAGCGGATTATCTCAGTCGCCAAACATTACATCCAGGCGAATGGTCTCTTCACCCAGAGGTATTTCGTCAGATTGTTCAAATATGGGGACTTCCAGAAATCGATCTGATGGCTTCTCATCTAAACAAGAAGCTTCCCAGGTATCTGTCCAGATCCAGGGATCCTCAGGCGGAAGCAGTGGATGCATTGTCACTTCCTTGGAAGTATCATCCTGCCTATATCTTTCCGCCTCTAGTTCTTCTTCCAAGAGTGATTTCCAAGATTCTAAAGGAGCATTTGTTTGTTCTGCTGGTGGCTCCAGCATGGCCTCACAGGTTTTGGTATGCGGATCTTGTCCGGATAGCTACTTGCCAACCGTGGACTCTTCCGTTAAGACCAGACCTTCTATCGCAAGGTCCTTTTTTCCATCAGGATCTCAAATCCTTAAATTTGAAGGTATGGAGATTGAACGCTTGATTCTCAGTCATAGAGGTTTCTCTGACTCCGTAATTAATTCTATGTTACAGGCTCGTAAATCTGTATCTAGGAAGATATATTATCGAGTCTGGAAGGCTTACATTTCTTGGTGTTCTTCTCATCATTTTTCTTGGCATTCTTTTAGAATTCCTAGAATTTTACAGTTTCTTCATAATGGTTTGGATAAAGGTTTGTCTGCAAGTTCCTTGAAAGGACAAATTTCTGCTCTTTCTGTTCTTTTTCACAGAAAGATTGCTAATCTTCCTGATATTCATTGTTTTGTACAGGCTTTGGTTCGTATAAAACCTGTCATTAAGTCAATTTCTCCTCCTTGAAGTTTGAATTTGGTTCTGGGGGCTCTTCCAGCTCCTCCATTTGAACCTATGCATTCGCTGGATATTAAATTACTTTAAAAGTTTTGTTTCTTTTGGCCATCTCTTCTGCTAGAAGAGTTTCTGAATTATCTGCTCTTTCTTGTGAGTCTCCTTTTCTGATTTTTCATCAGGATAAGGCGGTGTCGCGAACTTCATTTAAATTTTTACCTAAGGTTGTGAATTCTAACAACATTAGAAGAGAAATTGTGGTTCCTTCATTGTGTCCTAATCCTAAGAACTCTAAGGAAAGATCGTTGCATTCTTTGGATGTAGTTAGAGCTTTGAAATATTATGTTGAAGCTACTAAAGATTTCCAAAAGACTTCTAGTCTATTTGTTATCTTTTCTGGTTCTAGGAAAGGTCAGAAGGCTTCTGCCATTTCTTTGGCATCTTGGTTAAAGTCTTTGGTTCATCATGCTTATGTTGAGTCGGGTAGAACTCCGCCTCAAAGGATTACAGCTCATTCGACTAGGTCAGTCTCTACTTCCTGGGCATTTAGGAATGAAGCTTCGGTTGATCAGATTTGCAAAGCAGCAACTTGGTCTTCTTTGCATACTTTTACTAAATTCTACCATTTTGATGTGTTTTCTTTTTCTGAAGCAGTTTTTGGTAGAAAAGTACTTCAGGCAGCTGTTTCAGTTTGATTCTTCTGCTTATAATTTCAGTTTTTTTCATTATATGATTTAAACTTTGTTTTGGGGTGTGGATTATTTTTCAGCGGTATTGGCTGTTTTTATTTTATCCCTCCCTCTCTAGTGACTCTTGCGTGGAAGATCCACATCTTGGGTATTCATTATCCCATACGTCACTAGCTCATGGACTCTTGCTAATTACATGAAAGAAAACATAATTTATGTAAGAACTTACCTGATAAATTCATTTCTTTCATATTAGCAAGAGTCCATGAGGCCCACCATTTTTTGAGGTGGTTATAATTTTTTTGTATAAAGCACAATTATTCCAATTCCTTATTTTTTATGCTTTCGCACGTTTTTCTTGTCACCCCACTTCTTGGCTATTCGTTAAACTGATTTGTGGGTGTGGTGAGGGGTGTATTTATAGGCATTTTGAGGTTTGGGAAACTTTGCCCCTCCTGGTAGGAATGTATATCCCATACGTCACTAGCTCATGGACTCTTGCTAATATGAAAGAAATTAATTTATCAGGTAAGTTCTTACATAAATTATGTTTTTCCTTCTTTTAGCAGTGAGAGTCCACAAGAACATTCTTAACCTATGGGAAATACTCGACCTGGACACTAGAAGAAGGCAAAGACACCCCAAACAATGCAATAAATAAATAAACTTCCCCTACCCTCCCAGTAGTTCTTTGCCACGTGTCATGGAGGTAGGCAGAGAGAGGTGCTCTGAAGATATGAAGAAATTGAGTTTTTAACATGGATTTGGCTTTCATTGAGAGCCGGGGATGATATAGCCATATAAATCTCAATAGAGCAGTGTTTTTCAAACCTGTCCACAGGCCTCCCTAACAGGCCACATTTTTAGGTTATCTGAACTGCAGAACAGGTGAAATAATCAGCTGATTAATAAACATGGTTATTTTATCTGCTCTCATCCAAGGTAATTCAGAAAACCTGGACCGTTGGGGAGGCCTGAGGACAGGTTTAAAAACCAGTGCAATAGAGTATTATTATATTTAATACTGGTCGACGCTGGGACTCCCACACCTCTTTCCAATCTCTTAACCTAAATCCCCTGTCTGGTAACACGGTGTGACTCACACTAAATTACAGACTTAACATGGTTAAGTTGTCCCCTCTCTCGTGTCAACTTGCCTAATGGAGAGGATGTATAAGGTCATGTCTGTGTGTATTCTAGGTGCACTGTGCACATTCATGTCCCCTTTGCATCAGACGGTGACCTGTCATAAGCAGAGTGGTGTACCCGGTAACCAGCCAGACTTTAGTGTGTATGCGGCTGAAAGGGGAGCGCTTCATTAGCACTTATATAAGCCACAGACAATTATTACAGTCCTAGTGTATGGACTCCATAATACCCAGACAGGTAGAACACTGTGCGATCTGCGTTCTTATTGCAGAAACTGAAGGGTCTCTGCAGAAAGAACGGCAGTGTCAGAAAAAAAAAATTTGCCTACACTTTTCATTTCTGCCTGCAGGTTTCACTGTTCCGTTCTATCGCAATGGAAATATTTGCTACGTTCCTCTCTTCAATTTCCTCTCACTTCCTGATCTCCAGTGCGGTACAGGGAACAGCACATTGCAGAAAAGGTAAGTCAGGGCTTAACAAATGTATTTTAGGAGTGTAGGAGCCAACCAAAATACTTAGATTATTTTTTTTTGTTCTTTAATAAGTGTGTGTATATATATATAAATAGATATATATGGGGGTGTGTATATATATATATATATATATATATATATATATAGGGTGTGTGTGTATGGTGTATACACAGGCTGTACATGAACCTGTCCTCATGCACACCAAGTAAGGGCAACAAACACAGCACCACCAGCTTCTTAAAGACACTGCAGAAAATTTTTCACTAAAAAAAAAAAAATCTCATCGCAGAAAATGAAAAAAAGTTCTGCCTCTGGGCCCAGACACTATGACATGCAAAGGTGTTTGCGATTCAGCTGCACTAGAATTAGATACCGGTGCTCCGGTTACTCAATCCATTAAACGTGCAGGCTCATCCCAAGGGCAATGCCATTTTGTGGGTTATCACTACAGTCCACAAGCCTTCTGTCAATACAGGCTGCAGCGGTGGGCGGAGATGTAGATTCCCGCCGTAGACAGTGATTTTGCTCCATTTCTGCTTCAGCTACACTGTGCAACAGACCTTTGGGAAAGCGGTAGCAGCTCGCGGCTCGGCCAGATCAGAGGTGGTAAGATGTCCTAAGCAGGGCATAAAGGAGACCGTGGATTTGTGCATTGGAAGCCTGGGGTACCACGCTGTGAGGCTCATGATTGTTGCCAAAATTGTCATTATACACCAATATACTATGTATGACTATATTAATAGACAGTCTGGAGGAATCTTCCTCTGGAAATTCCATTGAAAATAATAAATGTATGCTTTGCAAATTACAGTGTGCCCTCCGGCACAATGATGCAATTGTTTTCTGTCATTTGTCCTGACGTCTCATTTAGGAGGCCCAAGCAGGCAGCCTGCTGAGGAAATAGTACGATCCCGGCTGGGGTAAGCCCTTTGCCCATTTTGCTCACGGCCTGTATACAGGCTGCTGGTCTGAGCGCTATGCCTGTAGCAGGGAAAAGAAAAGTTAAACATTGTTCTCCAGTACGTAGCCCAAATGCTTTGGCAGAGGCCACAACAGAACTTCCTTCCTCTGACCCTTCTGAAGGAGACTCGAAAGAGAACTCTGAGGAGGGTACAATCGGGTTCATAAGCAAGGTGGAGCAGCTCAGCCTTCTGCTTAAGAGGGTTCTGTGGCTAAGCGCACTACCATTCCGCTTGAGAATAGCACTTCCTTTAAGGATCATCTATATAAAAAGTTTGAGGGATACCTAAGAAGGGTTTTCCTCCAGTCTGGCTCCCTGTTTAAACCAGGGGTTGGAATAGCCGCAGTGATGGGGGCCCCCAAGTTCTGTTGCAAATCTTTATCGGGAATGATTACTGTCAAAACTCCTCTAGAGGAGACTTAGGAACATATACAGTCCCTAAGGTTGGCAAATGCCTTAATCAGGGATGCCATTCTCCAAATTATCTGCATCAATCCCAAGTTCTGGCTAGGAGGGCCTTGTGGCTCAAGTCGTGGTCGGTGGATACTGTTTCTAAGTCGACTACTATACTTGTCTTTCAAGTGCAAGTCCCTGTTTGGTCCGAGTCTAGACTCTTCCCAGGACATTAAGTCAGCATGATGGGATAACCCTGACCTGGGACCTGGTCATGGGGGGGGGGCAGACTATCTGTTTCAGAGGGACTGGGCTCAGTTCGTCCAAGACTTTTGGGTATTGGACATAGTTTGTCAAGGATACAGAATAAGCTGTCAGTCCCGTCCCCCAAGGGATCGCTTCCTTCTCTGAAGGACTTCGGAAAAACCCAGCACTACACTGTGTGGACGACCTCATGACCATGGGCGGTGTGGTGGTTCCAGTTCCCCCATCAGAGAGGGGAAAAGGGTTCTTCTCCAACTTCTTCTTGGTCCGCTCCATTCTAGACCTGTAGGATCTCAACAGATTTGTAAGGATTCCAACCTTCAGAATGGAAAAGATAAGCTCCATCCTTCCCATGGTCCAAGAGGGTCAGTTTGTGACTACAATAGACCTGAAAGATGCTTACCTTCACCTTCTGATCCACAGAGATCACTAACGTTTCCTGCGGCTTCGCCTTACTAGACAAGCACCAACACTTTGTTGCGCTCCCATTTGGACTGGCTACGGTACCCCGAATGATGATCAAGGTGCTGGGAGTTCTGCTGGCCGCGGTTCACCTGCAATCTATTGCAGTAGCTCCTTACCTGGACGACATTCTGGTTCAGGCTCCATCTTTGCCAGTAGCTCAGGACCACACAGAGAGGTTACTCTTGTGTCTTTGTGCGCACATTTTTATGGTCAATCTGGAAAAGTTTCCTCGACCATGCTGGAAACAATCATAGACTCTGTCAGTATATTGCTCATCCTTCTTTAGCAAATATAAGGAAGTGGTAGATCTTATGTTTGCGGCTTTGGATGCTATACTGTTTGCTCTCTTTCATCTGAGACCACTACAGTTGTGTATGCTCAGACAAGGGAATGGATATCATTAGATATGTAGCAGGTCATCTGCCTGGACGCCCAGACAAGAGTTTCGCTTGGTGGCAGTCCCCAACTCTAGTTCTCCTAGGGAAGTGTTTCCGTCACCCCTGTTGTGTGAGTATCACCACAGACGCGAGTCTGACTGGGGTGTGGTATGGGGTTCCATGAGAGCCCAAGGAACTTGGTGTCAGGAGGAAGTGTCTCTTTCAATCCACATTATCGAGTTGAGAGCTATTTACAATGCGCATCTAGCAAGGCCCCAACTAGGTTCCGTCCATTATATCCAATTCCAATTGGACAACATAACTACCGTGGCCTACATCAACCATCAGAGTGGTACACAGAGCTCTCTGGCGATGGAGCAGGGCAGGGAGACATCAATGTCAAATTACAGCTATCCGCATCCCAAGTGTGGAGAATTGGGAAGAGGATTTCCTGAGCAGGCAGTGTCTCCACTCAGTGGAGTGGTCACTAAAAAGGTGTTTCTGGAGATCACTCGCAAATGGAGTGCTCCCTAGATAGATCTGATGGCTTCCTGCATCAATGCCAAGCTCCTGAAATACGAATCGAGGTCCAGGGATCCTCAGACGGAGTTAGTGAATGCTCTAGTGGTTACGTGGAACTTCATCCTAGTGTATCTGTTTTCACCGATTTGTTCTCATGCCCCAAGTGGTCGCTCGGATCAAGCAGTAGAGAATACCAACTATTTTTATAGCCCCTGGGTGGCCACGCAGAACTTGGTAGACCTAGTGAACGTCTGCTCCTCCTCCTTGACAGTTGCCTCTTCGTCAGGACCTGCTAACTCAGGGTCTGTTCTTTTACCAAAACCTAGATATTCTGAGGCTGACTGCCTGGAGATTGGGCGGTTGATCTTGTCTCAGAGAGGCTTCTCTGACAGGGTGATTGATACTCTTATCCAGGCTTGCAAGCCTGTCACCCGACACATCTACTACAAGGTCTGGAAGAATTATCTTCACTGGTAGGACCAGCGTGGTTTTTCTTGGCGTAGAGTGAAAATTCCACGGATCTTAGTTTCTCCAGAAGGGCTTGTAGAAGGGCCTGTTGGCCAGTTCTATTAAGGGTCATATCTCTGCCCTTACTGTTCTTTTTCATAAGAAGTTGGCTTGTTTGCCAAATGGTGAGGAGTTTGTTCAGACTCTGGCCAGAATAAAACCTGTTTCTTTTGCATGATGTACCGAGTCCACGGATTCATCCTTACTTGTGGGATATTATCCTTCCTAACAGGAAGTGGCAAAGAGAGCACCACAGCAGAGCTGTCTATATAGCTCCCCCCTTAACTCCACCCCCCAGTCATTCTCTTTGCCGGCTCTAAGCAGGAAGGGTAAAGTGAAAGAGTTGTTAAGCTGTTAGTTTTATTTTATCTACAATCAAGAGTTTGTTATTTTTAAATGGTACCGGTGTTGTAATATTTACTCTCAGGCAGGACATAGATGAAGATTTCTGCCTGGAGGATTATGATTTTAGCATTTGCAAATAAGGTCCACTGCTGTTCCCACAGAATCCGAGGAGTACAAGAAAACTTCAGTGTGAGTAACGGTTTCTTGCTATACAGCAATGAGGTATGTTCAGTCATATTTTCTGCAGAGACTGTGTTAACTCAGAAAGGCTGACAGTATCCCCATTAGGGGAAGGGTAAGCAGTAATCCTAGTATGAAAGAGGCTTTACTAGCTTGCACGAAGGGCTACGTTTTTTGGGCACTCAGTTTGTTTATGAGAAAATGGGACAAACGTTTGTGTGTTCTGTTTTTTTATGTTTATGGGACGTTTGCTTGAGGGGTCATTTGGCTTATTTGGGGTTGTTATAACCCACATGGTTTTTAACAAAGTTTGGTAGATTTGTGTAGGCCCCAGCAACATCGAGTGAGGTGGGCGGGGCCTATTTTTGCGCATTTAGTAATTCAGACAAGCAGCAAGCAACTTCTCCTGAGGTCCTGATAGTCTTCTGAGGGCCTATTCGAAGCTTTAACCCCATATTATCGTTCCTAAGAGCAGGTAGGGCCACAGCAGAGCTGGTACTTATAGGGGGTTTTAACCGGTTTTAGATAAATTTCAATCCGGTTTTGTCATTTGTGGGTTTATTGCTTATTTACTTGTGGTGCAATCCTTCTAAAGCTTAGTGGGTACACTGTTAAAATTTCGGAAAATTTGAAGCAATTTTAACCTGTTTTGCAGTTTGTGTGTGCCTTTTTTTCTCTTAAAGGCACAGTACCGTTTTTGCAAATTGTGTTTTTTTCATTAAAGTGTTTTCCAAGCTTGCTTGCTTTATTACTAGTCTTACCAGTCAGTCTGACACTGAGGAAACTCATTGCTCAATTTGTTTAGAAGCCATTGTCTACTGATATGTCTATAAATTGCAAACAGCATATTTTGGCGTCTAATTCTTTCACCTTGCAAGATATGGCTTCAGTTATGAATACTACCCTCACAGAGGTTTTATCTAAACTGCCTGGGTTGCAAGGGAAGCGCTTTAGCTCTGGGTTAAGAACAAATGTTGAGCCTTCTGACGCTTTAGTAGCCGTATCTGATATTCCCTCACAATGTTCTGAGGTAGGGATGAGGGATTTGCTGTCTGAGGGAGAGATTTCTGATTCAGGAAAGAAGTTCCCTCAGACAGATTCAGATATGACGGCATTTAAATTTAAGCTAGAGCACCTCAGCTTATTGCTCAGGGAGGTTTTAGCTACTCTGGATGATTGTGACCCTATTGTAGTTCCAGAGAAATTGTGTAAAATGGTCAAATATTTAGAGGTTCCTGTTTACACTGATGTTTTTCCGGTCCCTAAGAGGATTTCGGATATTGTTACTAAGGAGTGGGATAGACCAGGTATTCCGTTCCCTTCCCCTACCTGTTTTTAAGAAAATGTTCCCTATTTCTGACACCATAAAGGACTCATGGCAGACGGTCCCTAAGGTGGAGGGAGCTATTTCTACTCTGGCTAAGCGTACAACTATACCTATTGAAGACAGTTGTTCTTTCATTGATTCTATAGATAAAAAATTAGAGGGTCTCCTAAAGAAAATTTTTGTTCATTAAGGTTTTCTTCTTCAACCTATAGCATGCATTGTTCCTGTAACCACTGCAGCTGCCTTTTGGTAAGAGGCTCTTCAGATGGAGACCCCGCTAGATGATATTTTGGACAGAATTAAGGCTCTGAAGTTGGCTAATTCTTTTATTACAGACGCCGCTTTTCATCTTGCTAAGTTAGCGGCAAATAATTCAGGTTTTGCCATTTTAGCGCGTAGAGCGTTATGGCTTAAGTCCTGGTCAGCTGATGTGTCATCTAAATCTAAGCTTTTGTCCATCCCTTTCAAAGGTAAGACCTTATTCGGGCCTGCACTGAAAGAGATCATTTCAGACATTACTGGAGGGAAGGGTCATACCCTCCCTCAGGATAAGTCAAATAAGACAAGGACCAAACAAAATAATTTTCGTTCCTTTCGAAACTTCAAGGGTGGTCCCACTTCCACTTCCTCTGCTACAAAGCAAGAGGGGAACTTTGCTCAATCCAAGCCAACCTGGAGACCTAATCAGGCTTGGATCAAGGGTAAACAGGCCAAAAAGCCTGCTGCTGCCACTAAGTCAGCATGAAGGGGTAGCCCCCCATCCTGGACCAGATCTTAGTAGGGGGCAGACTCTCTCTTTTTGCTCAGGCCTGGGCAAGAGACGTTCAGGATTCCTGGGCAGTAGAAATTGTAACCCAGGGATACCTTCTAGATTTCAAGGATTCCCCTCCAAGGGGGAGGTTCCATCTTTCTCAATTGTCTGTAAACCCAACAAAAAGAGAGGCGTTCTTATGCTGTGTAGAAGACCTTTTTACCATGGGAGTGATCTGCCCAGTTCCAAAAGCAGAACAAGGGCAGGGGTTCTACTCCAATCTGTTTATAGTTCCAAAAAAGGAGGGAACATTCAGACCAATTCTGGATCTAAAGATCCTAAACCAATTCCTAAGAGTCCCATCTTTCAAGATGGAGACCATTCGGACTATCTTACCATTAATCCAGGAGGGTCAATATATGACCACTGTGGATTTAAAGGATGCGTATCTACACATTCCTATCCACAAAGATCATCACCAGTTCCTCAGGTTCGCCTTTCTGGACAAGCATTATCAGTTTGTGGCTCTTCCTTTCGGGTTGGCCACGGTGCCACGAATCTTCACAAAGGTGCTAGGGTCCCTTCTGGCGGTTCTAAGGCCACGGGGCATAGCAGTGGCACCTTATCTAGACGACATTCTGATTCAAGCGTCGACCTTCCAACTAGCCAAGTCTCACACGGACTTAGTGTTGGCCTTTCTAAGATCTCACGGGTGGAAGGTGAACGTAAAAAAGAGTTCTCTTTCCCCCCTCACAAGAGTTTCATTTCTAGGGACTCTGATAGACTCTGTGGACATGAAAATATTTCTGACGGAGGTCAGGAAATCAAAGATTTTGTCCACCTGCCGAGCTCTTCACTCCATTCCTCGGCCGTCAGTGGCTCAGTGTATGGAGGTAATCGGTCTAATGGTAGCGGCAATGGACATAGTTCCGTTTGCTTGCTTGCATCTCAGACCACTGCAACTATGCATGCTCAATCAGTGGAATGGAGATTATGTGGATTTATCTCCTCAGATAAATCTGGATCAAGAGACCAGAGACTCTCTTCTTTGGTGGTTGTCACAGGATCATCTGTCCCAGGGAATGTGTTTCCGCAAGCCTGAATGGGTTATAGTGACGACAGACGCCAGCCTTCTGGGCTGGGGTGCAGTCTGGAATTCCCTAAAGGCTCAGGGTTTGTGGACTCGGGAGGAGGCTCTCCTACCGATAAATATTCTGGGATTAAGAGCGATATTCAATGCTCTCCAGGGATGGCCTCAGCTGGCTTCGGCCAGATTCATCAGGTTTCAGTCGGACAACATCACGACTGTGGCTTATATCACTCATCAGGGCGGAACAAGGAGTTCCTTAGCGATGATAGAGGTCTCAAGGATAATCCGATGGGCAGAGGCTCACTCTTGCCATCTGTCAGCGATCTATATCCCAGGTGTAGAGAACTGGAAGGCAGATTTTCTAAGTCGTCAGACTATTCATCTGGGGGAGTGGGAACTCCATCCGGAGGTGTTTTCTCAACTGGTTTGGCTATGGGGCACACCAGAATTGGATCTGATGGCGTCTTGTCAGAATGCCAAACTTCCTCGTTATGGCTCCAGGTCAAGGGATCCTCAGGCTGTACTGATAGATGCTCTAGCAGTACCCTGGTTGTTCAACCTGGCTTATGTGTTTCCACCTTTCCCTCTCCTTCCTCGTCTGACTGCCTGAATCAAACAGGAGAGAGCATCAGTGATTTTGATGGCGCCTGCGTGGCCACGCAGGACTTGGTATGCAGACCTGGTGGACATGTCATCTCTTCCACCATGGTCTCTGCCACTGAGACAGAACCTTCTGATTCAAGGTCCATTCAAGCATCCAAATCTAATTTCTCTGCAACTGACTGCTTGGAGATTGAACGCTTGATTCTATCAAAGCGGGGTTTCTCTGAGTCAGTCATAAATACCTTGATTCAGGCTTGAAAGCCTGTTACCAGGAAAATCTATCATAAGATATGGCGTAAATATCTTTTTTGGTGCGAATCCAAAGGCTTCTCCTGGAGTAAAATCAGGATTCCTAGGATTTTGTCTTTTCTCCAAGAGGGATTGGAGAAAGGATTGTCAGCTAGTTCTCTAAAAGGACAGATATCTGTTCTGTCTATTTTGTTGCACAAGCGTCTGGCAGATGTTCCAGACGTTCTGGCTTTTTGTCAGGCTTTAGCTAGAATTAAGCCTGTGTTTAAATCTGTTGCTCCGCCATGGAGTCTAAATTTAGTTCTTAAAGTTCTTCAGGGGGTTCCGTTTGAACCCATGCATTCCATAGATATTAAGCTTTTATCTTGGAAAGTTTTGTTCCTAGTTGCTATCTCTTCAGCTCGAAGAGTTTCTGAACTATCTGCATTACAATGTGACTCACCTTATCTTGTGTTCCATGCTGATAAGGTGGTTTTGCGTACCAAGCCTGGGTTCCTACCTAAGGTTGTTACTAACAGGAATATGAATCAGGAAATTGTGTCCTAATACTTCTTGTAAGAAGGAACGTCTGTTTCACAACTTGGACATGGTTCGTGCTTTGAAATTTTATTTGCAGGCAACCAAAGATTTTCGTCAAACATCTTCTTTGTTTGTTGTCTATTCTGGAAAGCATAGGGGTCAAAAGGCTACGACGACTTCTCTTTCCTTTTGGCTGAAAAGCATCATCCGTTTGGCTTATGAGACTGCTGGAGCCTCCTGAAAGGATTACAGCTCATTCTGCTAGAGCGGTAGCTTCCACATGGGCTTTTAAAAATGATGCTTCTGTTGAAAAGATTTGTAAGGCTGCAACTTCATACCTTTTCAAAATTTTACAAATTTGATACTTTTGCTTCTTCGGAGGTTTATTTTTGGGAGAAAGGTTTTGCAAGCAGTGGTGCCTTCCGTTTAGGTTCCTGTCTTGTCCCTCCCTTCATCCGTGTCCTAAAGCTTTGGTATTGGTATCCCACAAGTAAGGATGGATCCGTGGACTTGGTACATCATGCAAAAGAAAACAAAATGTATGCTTACCTGATAAATTTCTTTCTTTTGCGATGTACCAAGTCCACTGCCCGCCCTGTCTGTTCAAGACAGATGGTATTCTTTATTAAAAACTTCAGTCACCTCTGCACCTTATAGTTTCTTCTTTTTCTTCCTTGGCCTTCGGTCGAATGACTGGGGGGGTGGAGTTAAGGGGGGAGCTATAAAGACAGCTCTGCTGTGGTGCTCTCTTTGCCACTTCCTGTTAGGAAGGATAATATCCCACAAGTAAGGATGAATCCGTGGACTCGGTACATCGCAAAGGAAAGAAATTTATCAGGTAAGCATAAATTTTGTTTTTCATGAAACCTAAATTTTAAAGTTCTTCAGAGGACTCCGTTTAAGCCTCTGCATGCTGTTGATATTAAGTTACTCACTTGGAAAGTGGTTTTCTTGTTGGCTATTTCCTCTGCTCGCAGTGTGTCAGAGCTATAAGCTTTAATGTGTGATTCTCCGCACCCTGTGATCCATCAAGATAAAGCTGTTTTGAGGACACAACTAGGCTCTCTACATAAGTTTGTCAATACTCACATCAACCAGGAGATTGTGGTTCCTTTGCTTTGTCTTAATCAGTCATCTTCCAAAGAGAGATTGTTAAATAACTTGGATGTGGTCAGAGTGTTACAGTTGTTTTAACGTCAATCATCTTCCTTATTCATCCTGTATACTGGTAAGCACAAGGGGGGAAAAGGCCTCAGCTGTTTCTCTTTTCTTTTGGTTGCAAAGCCTGATTTACATGGCTTACAAGGAGGCGGATTCACGAATCTCAGCACATTCTTTTCATACGATATCTACTTCTTGGACTTTCAAGAATGAGGCTTCAGTTGAACAGATTTGCAAGGCTGCAACTTGGTCTTCATTGCACACTTTCACAAAGTTCTATAGATTTGATGTTTTTGCTTTAACAGAGTCATCTTTTGGGAGGAGGGTTCAACAAGCGATGGTGCCTAGCTATTAGAACTACCTTCCCTACTTTTCCCTCCCTAACATTTGTGAACGCCACAGCTTGGGTATTAGTTTCCCATAGGTTACCAATGTTCTCATGGACTCACTGTAAGAACGAAATTTATTAGGTAGGCATAGATTTTATTTTTTCAAAATGTTGGAATCAACCTTTTTATACAAAGAGAGAAGCGCTCTACCAGGAATGAACAACAGCTCAGTAGCTTGTTTTATGGCGAGTTACTACCAAGGAGCAGACTCTTTTAGCCTAGTTGTGCTTTTCACAGAGGAAAACTTTCCTGAAGTATATGTCTGATCCCGCCGAGTAAGGTCAGTCCAGCCCCAAAATACCAGGCAATTCTCCTCTAAACAAGGTACATGACAACCCAAAATGATCATTTCGACCTGTGGGCCTCGTCAGTGAGGTGCAGCCATATTCCTCTAAGCACACTGGGCAAGGAGTCCACTTCTGGTTTACCCCATCACGCTTAGGGAGACCTTCCCAGAGTCATAATGCAAAGTCATACAAAGATAAGGGATCTTTTAGCCCAGTTGTGCTTTTCACAATCAACCTTGTGTTCTGTTAATCGCCAACAACATTTAGGGTATTTGTATCAATCATCCTATATAGATTCTATAAAACTTTTTTTTTTTTCTTCATTGACCCACTTCTCCCATTTGTATTAATGGCATTGACAGACGCAAACAAAACGAGGCTGGCTGTGCAGTCAGGTAATCACTATATCTATTATTTTCACGTCTGCAAAAGGGAAATTTTAGATAAGGTGGAATATGAAATACTTTTATAGGCATGGAACTGCTAAAATCTTTGTTCAAGTTGCCACATCCCTTAAAGGGATAGTCTAGTCAAAATGAAACTCCTGATTGAAATAGGGCATGTCATTTTAAGAAACTTTCTAATGTACTCCTATTAATATTTTTGTTCTCTTGGTATTTTATTATGAAAACTTCTAATTCTGTCCTACTTTGAAAGCTAAAGTATCTGAAAACTACAAATGTTAAAGGGACAGAACCCAAAAAATTTTCTTTCATGATTCACATAGAGCGTGCAATTTTAAGATTAAACTTTTGATTTTTAATAATCTGGCAGCTCTGCATCCTTCACGTGAACATACAAGGTCAGTTAAGGATTTATCTTTTACTTATGTTATATCTTATGTTTTTTTAGAAGCTGAAGTTTCAGGGTGTTTTCTTCTGACCTGTATAATTTATCCTTATTTAAATTTTTTTAGTAGAATGTGTCTGTTCTCTTTTTATGGAGGTTTTTTTTACAATAGGGATTTAGATTTCTAAGACTGTGGAGGTTGTGCTTTCTATTTGCTTAGATTACATGTTTAGTCCCCTAAAGTTTTATTCTCTGTCACTGTTTGTTTTTTAGAAGTTTTTCTTGGGAATGGTCTAGGTCAGGTCATTCTTTCTATCCTTCTGCAAGTTTTGTTTTATTTTTCTTACCTGCTTTGTTTATTGTACTTTTGGATATTTAGCCCTTAAGTTAATGGGGCCATTTCACTTTGGCTAATTGGTCTACCTGTTCGATGCTAAATAGTAACTTTTGTAGAACCCTTTTGTAGTTAAGGTTGGAAGTTTTTTTATAGAAGGGTCTTTCTGTCAGCTAGCCTTATTGCTGATGTTTCTCTGGGCTTTCTTGTTGTGCTGTTTTTGTTGTTGTTTTTGTCATTATGTATACTATAGTTAGAAATAATGTCCTTGGCAGGCCTTTTCCAAAGAACTTTATGGTTGGTCTGCTATTATGGTGTTTTTAATCTAGACCTTTCAATCCTTCCTTTCTGGTTAAGAAATGGTTTGGATTATATTGCTGTCTCTATTTCTGGAAGTTTGAGGACACTAATCCAGGGATATATCTAAGCTTCAAATCATTTTTAGTTCCTATAGGACTTATAAGCTGTTTTTATTTATTTTTTTCTCTCTCAAAGAAACTAGTTTTTCTGGCTTTATCTATAAGCCAAGTTCTATTTGGATTGGAGATATCTGTAATTAGAGATAAAAAAGAGGGCGCCACATAGGGTGATATTGTTGGATCAAAGTTCAAATGGGTAATTATTATCGTCGCTTACCGGAAAACGATGCACCGTATTGTAACCGGTGCTGACAGGCAGGCTAACACTTTCAGTGGTTAGCACACTGGGTGGCCTCCGGCAGGTTGTACACAGCTGGTATTCAGCGTTCACTTGATTGGTGTGCGTCTGTGCAGCTGCAGCTCGCGAGTCAGACACTGTGGTGAATCAGACAATTTCAAACCTTTGTCAGGGAGGAAGCACTGCAGTGGATCGAAAACTTTGACACCTTAACCAGGAAGGCTCAAAAGAGAACAGAGGACAACTTCCGTATATAAAATAAATGAATTTTATTCCAAACAAACTGCTACGCGTTTCTAGACCTACACCGGTCTTTTCATCAGGCATACAAACAATGTATTCCATTCCATTGTTTGTATGCCTGATGAAAAGACCGGTGTAGGTAGCGAGAGTTCACAACTTGTTACGTATGGGATATACATACCTACCAGAAGGAGGCAAAGTTTCCAAAACCTCAAAAGCCTATAAAACCCCTGCCACCTCACTCATACCATGCGTATGTCGATGTGCTTGATTTCTTCAGTGGAAGGCACTTTTGAATATTGAAGCCTGGTTCCCCTCAGAGTACAGTGCTTGTCAGGGGGAAGGGATTGGAATAATGCCCTATGATAGAAGTTTTTCGTCTCATGGAAAATCCCTCATATGCTCTCTTTACAGATCAATTTTATACTCCTATTCCATAACCTCTGCTGATATGTTATAGTACTGGTTTGGCTGTCTGCTACTAAGTGAATGAGTGTCCATGGGTAAGTATGTTTTTTATATATTTTTTTTATACTCTCACATGTATGTTTATGGGCACTTTTTAAAAGTTAAGAAGTTTAACTATACATGTATTTGTGTGTATTTTGCTCTGGGACAGGTACTCACTATTCCCCTTGCCTTTTTTCACACGCAAACATTTTCATATTTGTAACTGCATTCCAGTTTCAGCCTGCCGAATCTGATGCTTAACATACTTGTCGGGTTAGCATGCCTTAGTATACAATCGTCTGATTAACCATCGGTAGCGGGCTTCAACATGCTCGAGCTCACACATACCTTTGGACTTGACACTTAAAATACATGTCATGTTACCGTGCCATAGTACACGTTTGTCGGATTAACCGCCAGAAGCGCGTCACCACATTCGGGTTAACAAGATTGAGCATATCGCGGAAGCGCGCATCTCTAATACTAGCGCACCTTTTTTTTCAAGGAAAGAGTCCACAGCTGCATTCATTACTTTTGGGAATTCAGAACCTGGCCACCAGGAGGAGGCAGACACCCCAGCCAAATTCTTAAATACCCCTCCCACTTCCCTCATCCCCCAGTCATCCCAGGAGGTTGTCAGAGAAGTGTCAGAAGTTTTAGATTAGTCTCTTATGGAGGGTAGTACTCTTCCGCATGGCACTGGAGTTTTAAGCAGTCCTGTCAACCTTTCAGAGTCCGGAGATGCAGGGAGAGTCTTTCTGCAAAACCATCCCGTCTCATATTAACAGCTCCATAAGCAATCAGCATTGACGAGTTTCGCTGCCTGCTTTCTTCTCTCAAATCCCTGGCGGAAGCGATGCTATCATCTGTCACACTTTAAGGGCCGTGTGCCTGTTCCACGGCATAGATTCCCGTAAGATCGTTTCATTTTACTTTCTTTATGAGATGTACAGTTTTACAGAGGGGCTACCACCTTGCGGGATTAACTTATAACAGTGCATCAGTGAGGTGCCTTTTGTATCTTGGAATCAAGGGTTAATATCTCCTGAGGAGGTTTTTGAACAGGGTTTTTTTTAATCATGATTCAACCTGCTTATGTGTAGTGTTATTTTGGCTCATGGCTTGTGGACCATAACTGCTTTGGGAAAGTGACGTGACCTTACGGTCGGCATGCTTTTTTTTTTTTTTTTTACTTTACTGTTCACCTGGGGACCGGGCAGGGTCACATTTTTGGGCTCCGCGTTGCTGACCGTGTGGCAACGGAGAAATTCTGGTCTGCTGGTGTCTGGTTCATAGGAGGTGGTAAGGGCCCCAGCCATTGTGGGTGTCAGGTGCCGTTTAGATTTTTTTTAGTCCACTCTTTTGTATTCAATATCCTAGTTATGGAGGAGTCTAATATTGTGGAGACGGGCGTCTGATTCTACTCCTTGTGCAGAATGCATATTTCCTTAGATGATACAAGCCTATCAGTTATGTTCTGAATGCCGTATTAGAGTTCTCAATTCCTCGGGATCTGGGAATCAAGGGGCCGCTGAGCCATCCGCCTCGGGGCTTCTGTCCTCCGAGTGGCGAGTTCCCTTCCACCATCTCTTACTACGCATGCAGGTAACCCAGACTTTGCTTATCCTTCTCGGGAAGGTGGCTTGTTCCCACCAGGGGTTTTAGCACGATGTTGCATGTCCATAATTTTGGCGCTGGCGAATCTACAACTTTCAGAAAGTTGCTTCAGATATTGTTTGTGTCCTGTTAACTGGAGTTCTTCAGGCATGGGATGGCCTGCTTAGCTCTCTGGGGGAACGACTGTCCCTGAGGCTTCAGGGAGTCAACCTTCGTGGCCGGAGTCGTCTTTTGCTCTGGCCGGGGTATGCTGTGCCATTCGGTATAGACTGGCGCGCCTTCGTGTTCTTTTGAGGCATGCTTTGTCGTCATTGGAAGATACCATCCTTAATGAATCTGAGAATTCTTAATCTTCCTCTTCAAATAGCTTTCAGATTTAGTTATAAGGGGATGAAATATTCCTCTTATAGGCTTATTTGTTGAGTATCCTTTTCCAGTTCTGAGCTTGGAAGAACAGGGTCCCTATCCTGCGGGTGCATCTGTTCTTATTGGGCATTAACCTATGGGTTGCCTTCTTTATTCAATCCGGTTAGGATGATTGTTTATTGATTAGAGCTCATGTTTGTTTTATTTTTCCTTCGGGAATTTTCTGGAATAGATACTCGCGACCTTTGATCAATTTGTTTACTTCTACAGAAGTCTTTTCTATAGGACGTGTTTTGGTCCTATGTTTATCTGCCGTTTATTCTCCCTCTGGGGGTGAATATACAGTATCTGGCCTTGGGCCCTTGGTTGCCGGCTAGTCCTGCTTGGGTTCAGATCCTTCTGTCCTGTTTCAAACTCGTGACACCTGGCTGATCCGGTTAAGGCGCCAAATGCTTCACATTATTATTATTCTTGTTTTTAATTTACAAGTTCTGCTGAGCATTCTGGAAGGACCTAAGGATTTGTGTGGTGTAGAGGATTGGTTCAGTCCTCATTAGCCTTTTTGAGCTGGTCGTCTGGGATTCGGTGGAGTTCCCCTGCGACACACTGTTGTTTCCGATGTCAGTCGGGGGGGCTTAGAGTGTTTCTTCCCATGTGGGTGGAGGTTTGGAGGATTTTGGGCCTCCTTGCCACCGGTTCCTGTCGGTCTTGCCTTTTAGGGGCTTTTTAGACTTGTTCCTTAGTGGTTATCTTCTTTGGGACTTCCGGACTTGTCCGTTATCCTAGCGGTTTAGCCGCTTCTTGGGAGGGCCTGTGGCCTTTTCCTGTTTTTGGGAGTTAATCTTTTCCCTATCGGGGACGATAGGCTGTGTTGTCTCCTTCTCCAAGCTTTGCTTAAGGGTTTTCTACCGGGGTTGGGATGCTTTGCATTCTTTTTCCTTAGGTGGGTTCCTCTGGTTACGTACTCTGAGGTGTTTATGGAGACGTTTAGGGGCACACTGCGTGGCCTCATGGTTGCTCTAGCTTTGTTCTACTCCTTCTTCGGACGACTTAGTCCTCGATGCTTTCCTTTGATCTTGGCTTTCTTGGTGGTGTTCTGCATGCCTTCTGGGCTCTAGAGTCTTGTAGCGACTCTGTTGTGCTTTAGCTCCTTTTGGAGTGCTGTACTCCGGCAAGGGGTGTTCTTGAGTGACTCTGGTTTTCCGTTTTAGTCCGGTCATTCCCCCCTGTGAGGTCTATTTTCAGACGGGGTATTTGTGTTCCCTGGGCTTTGGTTAGTTCCACACATTCTGGGCTCTGGCCTATAGTTTTTGTCTTGGATCGTTCCGGATGTCCGGAACCTTATTATCCTGTGACTGTGTCAGTGCATTCCAGTTTTTCCAGGGAACATTGGCCATGACTTATGGTCTAGTTAGTTGGGCTGCTTGCAAGCTTGGACAGGATCTGTGCATTTTTGGATACGCTTCTTTTAGTCTGTCCTGTCCTTTGAAGGATGGGTGCTCTCCTTTATTGGGAGTTCTCCTTTGTTTTGGGGTCTGAATGATTTTCATTAAGCTTTTGTTTTCGTCAGGCTACGGCTTCCTGTTTGGGGCTTGTGCGCTGTTGTTCTCTATGCTCTCCCCCTTGAGGGAGTTGTTATGTTCTCCTTTAGGAGGTGGAATGTCCTCTCTCGGGAGGTTGGCTGTCCTATCTTGTGGGCAGACAATTGGAATGGGTATTTTACCTTATAGTGGGTTGTTCTGTTCCATCTGTGGAGATTGAAGTCTCTGTGTTGAGACTCTCATTAGTATCATGTGTGGTGACATTTTATCACTGGAATATTCACCTAGCTGTTATTAAAATCCCTTCCCCCCCCAGGTACACCTTTCTCTCTGAACTAAAGACACTCCCAATAGCCTTTGACTGGCATTTGATAAACCACTCCCTATTGAATTGGGGTATAAAGAACTGGAACACTCTCTATCTTTCTCTCTTTTGGCTGATGGTGGACACCTTGGAGAATGTGGCTAAGTATATTCCTATGATTATTTTAGCAGTATTGGACAAATTGGGGTTATTGCAGTAAAGTTGCCCTGTATTCAATATTGGACTGTTTTGCTGTAAAATAGATGTGTATATTTATATACCTGTAAATGTTTCTCTTATTATTAACATATATTGATTCCAAATAAACTGTTTGGGAACAATGGAGACCCTCTCACAGAGTTTTATTTCACTATTTATTTTTGTTGGTTTTAGTGGTTTCACCAGATTAGAATTATATTTAGTAGAAAGTAAAGATATTTTAAATAAATTAATAACCACATTTTGGCAGCCATGAAGTTGTAGACAAATCCATATGCAAATTAGTTTTGCAGGAATTAAAAAATATGTTGATTTAATTTTACAATATTGCAATATATATATATTTATTTAAAATGTATTTCAGGTGGAATTGTCTGTATAAATTTGCATTTCTATAGAGTTTCATGGGTGAAATTAGTAGCTCAGTCAAAGAAAATTTCTCATTTTAGAGCAAATAATACAATTACTGCAAAATTTTTAAATTTAACTGCAGTAAAGTTAGATTATAGCAAAGTTTTTGTATGCAGTACTGTACTGTACTTTATATAGAGCAAATAATGGTTGGTTTCAGCAGGCCTGTTGTATAAGATATTAGTTTTTTTATGGTTACTAGGTTTGGTAAACTTTGTTTATTTTCACTGCTGGGATCTATACATTGACTGTAGCTTAGAATTAGAGTTTACATTTGACTTGAATTTTATTTGAGAGTAAATATAAATTTGAATTTTGTTTTCTGTAAAATGTAATGAATTTTAGAGACATGATATTTACTTGTTGTCTTGGTCCTATCTAAACGTTTTACAGACAAAAGCTTTACAGTACTATTTAATAGCTGCCATAGTCAAAGTTAATTTTATACCCCGAAAATGAACTGAATTCAGCATAAATTTGCATAACTAATGGAATATGATACGCTGTAGTATCTAAGAAGAGTAAAAGCGAGTTACTATGGATTCATAAATCAAAAACAAGTTGTTCAAATTATCCCTTTAAAGTCGTTGATCACTTTAAATATTTGGGAATAATCCTACATAGAAACCCCCAAAGATGGTACGAAATGAACTTTGTATCCCTATTTAACAAAATAAAAATCAATCTGGAGGTATGGGCCTCTTTTCCCCTATCTATAACAGCACGTGTTAATATAATAAAAACTATTGTGTTTCCCCAAATTTTGTATCCACTACAAAATCTTCCATTGTTCCTCTTAAAAGCGGATCTTAGAAAAGTTGAGCAATACATATCTAAATTTATTTGGGATAGCAAGAAATCATGCATATCTTTGGTGAAGCTGACGCAAAAATTTTTTTGCGGGTTTAGCTCTTCCTAGTTTAAAAATATATAATATTGCCACGTTAGTTAAATTTGCCCTTGATTGGATTTCTGATTCCAACAATTTTGCTACTATTGAACTAGAAACTCAATGCATTTTTCCTTTCTCATTAAAAGCTATCCTACATAATAGAATCAAACAGCTATCTCCTAAGATTGCGAAGTTCTCTTCTATCAAAAATGTAATTATAGCTTGGCATAAATTTTGCAAGGAATTGGAAATAGATCCGCACTTTTCTAAATATCTGCCTATAAGAGGTAATCCTGAGTTCGTGCCTGGAATTCAACGTGGGGTCTTTAGAAAGTGGGAAGAGAACGGGCTGTCAAGGGTTTCACAGGTTTTAGTAGATGCATGGCATTTGTATCCAGCAGGTATTCTTTTTCAACAATTTAATCTATCAAGGAACAATCTATTTGCGTATTTTCAAATTAGACATTTTGTGCAGAAATTACAGGTCGGGGAGGATTGGCTGTCTGAGTGGGTCAAGATTGACACATGTATTGATAGATTTGCAAATGGCAAAACTTAATTTCGCTTATATATGATATGTTAGCCAAACAGGGCGCATTAGAAGTAGAGAAAATATGTAAAAACTGGGAGAATACTTTTTCCAACTTAAATCCGGAAGTGGTTGTCCAAAGTTTTGTAGCAGTATATAAATGTATTCTTCCCATGCCTGTAAAAGAGTCTCACTTGAAACTAGTTAATAAATATTATTTACCTCCGTCCAGAATGGCACAATATTACCCTTCTCAATCTTTTTTGTGCCCAAGGTGTTCCCACAGCAAGGCTAACCTAATACATATGCTATGGTCATGTCCTAAGACAAAGCAATACTGGCTAAAAATACAGTACTGGGTTAATCGCTCCTTTAACGTAGGTAGCCATTTTACTCTTGAGCTGGTATTTTTTCTTAGAATAGAGGACCAAATAAAAAATGTTTTTTTAGATGCTGTTAGAGCTATTATTCTTATAGCTAGGTTCCTCTTATTCAAGAATTTGCGTCTGCATAAGGCCCCCCCCTTTTTCTTTGCTTCTTAAAGAGATCCAGTCCCAGATACTGTTTGAAGCTTTTCATACTCAGCTCTCTACTGAAAAACATATAAGTAAATTTATCTATAGATGGCTGCCAATTATTATCTCCTACCCTTTGCCAGTGCAGAAAAATATCCTGTCACCGTTTTTAAGTTCACAGACCTTTGCTGATCTAGTGGTACATGGGATGTTCCCTCCATTATGGGTGTTTAATGTAAGGGAAATATGTTATTGATAACCGGTCTCTCAAGGAGGGTGCGCTGGGGGAGACGACAGGTGAGGGGATAAAAGTATTTTTTCTTTTCCCTTTTTTTTTTTTTTTTTTTTTTTGTTTCTGTCTTGTTTTGTTTTGTCTTGTCTTGTCGTGCCTTGCCTTGTTTTGTCTTGTCTTCCACCATTACCCATATCCGGGCTTAGTATAAGGTATCTGTAGGGCCTCAATAGGGGTTTGTGAGGTTTGTATTTACGTAGGCTAAGGAAAATCTTGGTATCTTATTTGTTTTGTTTTGTTTGTTTTTTCTTCTTTTTGTAATTTCTTGCCTTTGTTAACAGGTATAATTCAAGGTAAATGTAACCTCGATTGTTTGGCCTGATGTGCAATCCCAAGGTCTATGTTATTTTCTTTTCTCTATGGCCGATTTTGGCAATAGATTATTGTATTTTGTATTTTTATTTTATGTCCTTAAAAATCTTCAATAAAAAAAGAATAATAAAAAAAAATAATAGCTGCCATAGTAAGGTTAAAGTTATTGACTTCTGCTTCTTTATAAATGGAATATAATGTACATTTTATAAAGATAGTAATTTTCTTGCACATTTTTTTTATTTATTTTTCTTTTGCATGAGGTACCAAGTCCACGGATTCATCCTTACTTGTGGGATATTATCCTTCCTAACAGGAAGTGGCAAAGAGAGCACCACAGCAGAGCTGTCTATATAGCTCCCCCCTTAACTCCACCCCCCAGTCATTCTCTTTGCCGGCTCTAAGCAGGAAGGGTAAAGTGAAAGAGGTGTTAAACTGTTAGTTTTATTTTATCTTCAATCAAGAGTTTGTTATTTTTAAATGGTACCGGTGTTTTACTATTTACTCTCAGGCAGGACATAGATGAAGATTTCTGCCTGGAGGATGATGATCTTAGCATTTGTAACTAAGGTCCACTGCTGTTCCCACAGAAGCTGAGGAGTATAGGAAAACTTCAGTGTGAGGAACGGTTTCTTGCTATACAGCAATGAGGTATGTTCAGTCATTTTTTCTGCATAGACTGTGTTAACTCAGAAAGGCTGACAGTATACCCATTAGGGGAAGGGGAAGCAGTAATCCTAGTTTTATAAGAGGCATTACTAGCTTGCATAAAGGGCTAATTTTTTGGGAACTCAGTTTGTATATGAGATATTGGGCAAACGTTTGTGTGTTTCTGGGAGTAACGTTTTTATTCTGATGGGACATTTGTTTGAGGGTTCATTTGGCTTATTTAGGGGTTTTTATAATCCACATGGCTTACAAACTAGGTTTGATGGATTTTGTGTAGGCCCCAGCAACATCGAGTGAGATGGGCGGGGCCTATTTTCGCACCTCAGTTGCACATTTAGATGATGCAGACAAGCAGCAAGCAACTTCTCCAGAGGTCCTGATACTCTTCTGGGGCCTAATCGAAGCTTTATCCTCATATTATTGTCCCCTAAGGGCAGGTAGGCTCCACTGCAGAGCTGTGGCAAGGTGCTAACAGGGGTTTTTACCAGTTTTAGACATTTATTAATCCGTTTTTTTCATTTGGGGGTTTATTGCTTATTTACTTGTGGTGCAATCCTTCTAAAGCTTAGTGGGTACACTGTTAAAATTTCGGAAAATTTGAAGCAATTTTAACCAGTTTTGCAGTTTGTGTATGCCTTTTTTTCTCTTAAAGGCACAGTACCGTTTTTGCAAATTGTGTTTTTTCATTTAATAAAGTATTTTTAAAGCTTGCTTGCCTCATTACTAGCCTTTAAACATGTCTGACACTGAGGAAACTTATTGCTCAATTTGTTTAGAAGCCATTGTGGAACCCCCTCTTAGAATGTGTCCCACTTTTACTGATATGTCTATAAATTGCAAACAGCATATTTTGACTTATAAAAGTTTGGCATTGGATGATTCTCAGACAGAAGGAAATCAGGTTTTGCCATCTAGTTCTCCCCAAGTGTCACAACCAGTAACGCCCGAACAAGCGACGCCAAGTACTTCTAGTGCGTCTAATTCTTTCACCTTGCAAGATATGGCTTCAGTTATGAATACTACCCTCACAGAGGTTTTATCTAAGCTGCCAGGGTTGCAAGGGAAGCGTAGTAGCTCTGGGTTAAGATCAAATGCTGAGCCTTCTGACGCTGTAGTAGCCGTATCTGATATTCCCTAACAATGTTCTGAGGTAGTGATGAGGGATTTGCTATCTGAGGGAGAGATTTCTGATTCAGGAAGGATGTCCCCTCAGACAGATTCAGATATGACGGCATTTAAGTTTAAGCTAGAACACCTCCGCTTATTGCTCAGGGAGGTTTTAGCGACTCTGGATGATTGTGACCCTATTGTTCCAGAGAAATTGTGTAAAATGGACAAATATTTAGAGGTTCCGGTCCCTAAGAGGATTTCGGACATTGTTACTAAGGAGTGGGATAGACCAGGTATTCCATTCGCTCCCCCTCCTGTTTTTAAGAAAATGTTTCCCATATCTGACACCATAAAGGACTCATGGCAGACGGTCCCTAAGGTGGAGGGAGCTATTTCTACCCTGGCTAAGCGTACAACTATACCTATTGAAGACAGTTGTGCTTTCATTGATCCTATGGATAAAAAATTAGAGGGTCTCCTAAAGAAAATTTTTATTCATCAGGGTTTTCTTCTTCAACCTATAGCGTGCATTGTTCCTGTAACCACTGCAGCTGCCTTTTGGTTTGAGGCTCTAGAAGAGGCTCTTCAGATGGAGACCCCACTAGATGATATTCTGGACAGAATTAAGGCTCTTAAGCTAGCTAATTCTTTTATTACAGACGCCGCTTTTCATCTTGCTAAGTTAGCGGCAAAGAATTCAGGTTTTGCCATTTTAGCGCGTAGAGCGTTATGGCTTAAGTCCTGGTCGGCTGATGTGTCATCTAAATCTAAGCTTTTGACCATCCCTTTCAAAGGTAAGAACCTATTCGGGCCTGCACTGAAAGAGATCATTTCAGACATCACTGGGGGGAAGGGTCATGCCCTCCCTCAGGATAAGTCAAATAAGACAAGGACCAAACAAAATAATTTTCGTACCTTTCGAAACTTCAAGAGTGGTCCCACTTCCTCTTCCTCTGCTGCAAAGCAAGAGGGGAACTTTGCTCAATCCAAGCCAACCTGGAGACCTAATCAGGCTTGGAACAAGGGTAAACAGGCCAAAAAAAAAAGCCTGCTGCTGCCACTTAGACAGCATGAAGGGGTAGCCCCCGATCCGGGACTGGATCTAGTAGGGTGCATACTCTCTCTCTTTGCTCAGGCCTGGGCAAGAGACGTTCAGGATTCCTGGGCAGTAGAAATCGTAACCCAGGGATATCTTCTAGATTTCAAGGATTCTCCTCCAAGGGGGAGGTTCCATCTTTCTCAATTGTCTGTAAACCCAACAAAAAGAGAGGCGTTCTTACGCTGTGTAGGAGACCTTTTTACCATGGGAGTGATCTGCACAGTTCCGAAAGCAGAACAGGGGCAAGGGTTCTACTCCAATCTGTTTGTGGTTCCCAAAAAAGAGGGAACTTTCAGAACAATTCTAGATCTCAAGATCCTAAACCAATTCCTAAGAGTCCCATCTTTCAAGATGGAGACCATTCGGACTATTGATCCAGGAGGGTCAATATATGACCACCGTGGACTTAAAGGATGCGTATCTATACATTCCTATCCACAAAGATCATCACCAATTCCTCAGGTTTGCCTTTCTGGACAAGCATTACCATTTTAGGGCTCTTCCCTTCGGGTTGGCCATGGTGCCACGAATCTTCACAAAGGTGCTAGGGTCCCTTCTGGCATTCTAAGGCCGCAGGGCATAGCAGTAGCGCCTTATCTAGATTCTAGACGACATTCTAATTCAAGCATCGACTTTCCAACTAGCCAAGTCTCACACAGACTTAGTGTTGGCCTTTCTAAGATCTCACGGGTGGAAGGTGAACGTAAAAAAGAATTCTCTTTCCCCCCTCACAAGAGTTTCATTTCTAGGGACTCTGATAGACTTGGTGGACATGAAAATATTTCTGACGGAGGTCAGGAAATCAAAGATTTTGTCCACCTGCCAAGCTCTTCATTCCATTCCTCGGCCGTCAGTGGCTCAGTGTATGGAGGTAATCGGTCTAATGGTAGCAGCAATGGACATGCTTTGCTCGCTTGCATCTCAGACCACTGCAACTATGCATGCTCAATCAGTGGAATGGGGATTATGCGGATTTATCTCCTCAGATAAATCTGGATCAAGAGACCAGAGACTCTCTTCTTTGGTGGTTGTCACAGGATCATCTGTCCCAGGGAATGTTTCCGCAGGCCAGATTGGGTTATAGTGACTACGGACGCCAGCCTTCTGGGATGGGGTGCAGTCTGGAATTCCCTGAAACCACAGGGTTTGTGGACTCGGGAGGAGGCCCTCCTACCGATAAATATTCTGGAATTAAGAGCGATATTCAATGCTCTTCACGCATGGCCCCAGCTGGCTTCGGCCAGATTCATCAGATTTCAGTCAGACAACATCACGACTGTGGCTTATATCAATCATCAGGGGGGAGCAAAGAGTTCCTTAGCGATGATAGAAGTTTCAAGAATAATCCGTTGGGCAGAGGCTCACTCTTGCCATCTGTCAGCGATCTATATCCCAGGGGTAGAGAACTGGGAGGCAGATTTTCTAAGTCGTCAGACTTTTCATCCGGGGGAGTGGGAACTCCATCCGGAGATGTTTGCTCAACTGGTTCAGCTATGGGGCACACCAGAATTTGATCTGATGGCATCTCGTCAGGACGCCAAACTTTCTTGTTACGGATCCAGGTCAAGGGATCCACAGGCAGTACTGATAGATGCTCTAGCAGTATCCTCGTCATTCAACCTGGCTTATGTGTTTCCACCTTTCCCTCTCCTTCCACGTCTGATTGACAGAATCAAACAGGAGAGAGCATTGGTGATTTTGATGGCGCCTGCGTGGCCACGCAGGACTTGGTATGCAGACCTGGTGGACATGTCATCTCTTCCACCATGGTCTCTGCCACTGAGACAGGACCTTCTGATTTAAGGTCCATTCAAGCATCCAAATCTAATTTCTCTGCAACTGACTGCTTGGAGATTGAACGCTTGATTCTATCAAAGCGGGGTTTCTCTGAGTCGGTCATAGATACCTTGATTCAGGCTCGAAAGCCTGTTACCAGGAAAATCTATCATAAGATATGGCGTAAATATCTTTTTTGGTGCGAATACAAAGTCTACTCCTGGAGTAAAATCAGGATTCCTAGGATTTTGTCTTTTCTCCAAGAGGGATTGGAGAAAGGATTGTCAGCTAGTTCCCTAAAAGGACAGATTTCTGCTCTGTCTATTATGTTGCACAAGCGTCTAGCAGATGTTCCAGACTTTCGGGCTTTTTGTCAGGCTTTAGCTAGAATTAAGCCTGTGTTTAAACCTGTTGCTCCGCCATGGAGTCTAAATTTAGTTCTTATAAGTTCTTCAGGGGGTTCCGTTTGAACCCATGCATTCCATAGATATTAAGCTTTTATCTTGGAAAGTTTTGTTCCTAGTTGCTATCTCTTCAGCTCGAAGAGTTTCTGAACTATCTGCATTACAATGTGACTCGCCTTATCTTGTTTTCCATGCTGATAAGGTGGTTTTGCGTACCAAGCCTGGGTTCCTACCTAAGGTTGTTACTAACAGGAATATCAATCAGGAAATTGTTGTTCCTTCTCTGTATCCTAATCCTTCTTCTAAGAAGGAACGTCTGTTGCACAACTTGGACGTGTTTCGTGCTTTGAAATTTTATTTGCAGGCAACCAAAGATTTTCGTCAAACATCTTCTTTGTTTGTTGTCAATTCTGGAAAGCGTAGGGGTCAAAAGGCTACGGCGACTTCCCTTTCCTTTTGGCTGAAAAGCATCATCCGTTTGGCTTATGAGACTGCTGGACAGCAGCTTCCTGAAAGGATTACAGCTCATTCTACTAGAGCGGTAGCTTCCACTTGGGCTTTTAAAAATGATGCTTCTTTTGAACAGATTTGTAAGGCTGCGACTTGGTCTTCGCTCCATACCTTTTCAAAATTTTACAAATTTGATACTTTTGCTTCTTCGGAGGCTATTTTTGGGAGAAAGGTTTGCAAGCAGTGGTGCCTTCCGTTTAGGTTCCTGTCTTGTCCCTCCCTTCATCCATGTCCTAAAGCTTTGGTATTGGTATCCCACAAGTAAGGATGAATCCGTGGACTCGGTACATCATGCAAAAGAAAACAAAATTTATGCTTACCTGATAAATTTCTTTCTTTTGCGATGTACCACGGCCCGCCCTGTCTATTCAAGACAGATGGTATTTTTTATTGAAAACTTCAGTCACCTCTGCACCTTTAGTTTCTCATTTTTCTTCATTGGCCTTCGGTCGAATGACTGGGGGTGGAGTTAAGGGGGGAGCTATATAGACAGCTCTGCTGTGGTGCTCTCTTTGCCACTTCCTGTTAGGAAGGATAATATCCCACAAGTAAGGATGAGTCCGTGGACTCGGTACATCGCAAAAGAAAGAAATTTATCAGGTAAGCATAAATTTTGTTTTTCAAAGGATTCGTTTCTGTGAATGTGTTACACCCAGAGCTGTTGCTTGCCCTATACATAAATTTTATTCTGAATTGTTCTGGAATTTGTGTTTGCATTTATTTGCATGGGATTTGAACTTTAAATTTATAGTCTAGTACAATTCAAATTTGGTTTTGTTTGAATGTTCACTTTTGTGAGAAAATGTTTCAGATTGTATGGGAAATTGTGTAGAATTTAAAGTTAAGAAAATATAGTTTAACTTTGGGAATATGCTAAGCCATAAGCAGTTTAAAGCATATTTTGTTTTTCCCTCCCTCTTCCATTTCTTTGTTTGTAAGTAGATAGTTCAGATTTTTAATTTAAGTTTGTATGGAATACAAAAAGGTGTAACCTTTGTTTGGGTAACAAAGTTAAAAATTTGCATTTTCCTGTGTTTGGAGCAGATCCTGGAACCAAAACTACAGTTGAAATTAGCATTTAAAAAAGTTCTATAGAAACTTCCTGTACTTACCTGAAACCAAATAAATGTGCAATTTGCTTACAAACTGGTTTATGGGGTTTTAAGCCTTAATGCATTTATTTGCCTTAAAGGGACAGTCTACCATAGAATTGTTATTGTTTTAAAAGATAGATAATCCCTTTATTACCCATTCCCAAGTTTTGCATAACCAACACAGTTATATTAATATACTTTTTACCTCTGTGATTACCTTGTATCTAAGAACATGCTTCCATCCCCCTGATCACATAACTGTGACTGTTTATTATCTATTGTCTTAAATTTAGCATTGCTTTGTGCTAAATCTTAAATAACTCCCTGTGCCTGAACACAGTGTTATCTATATGGCCCACGTGTACTTTCTGTCTCTTGTGTTGTTAAAAAGCATGTGATAAGAGGCAGCCCTCAAAGGCTTAGAAATTAGTATATGAGCCTACCTATGAAACTAAGAATACCAAGAGAAAAAAAAGCAAATTTGATGATAAAAGAAAATGTACATTAAGATTAATCTGATTGCCTCTTCTTCTAAACAATCAAATTTTAAAATATTTTTATAATTTTTCCTCAATTTAACACTGTATGCTTCCATTACTTTAGCTAATTGTTTTGGGAAAATATCAGTAAAAAGGCTTCTTTGCTTTACTTTGTTCACTTATTTATTTATTGTTTTCCCCTTTTATCTCCTTCAATCATTATTGATGGTTTAAACACCTTTTAAAAGAGAACTATATATATATTATTTATTTTTTCTCTTTTCGGGTGTTACCTGTGATCTGCTAAAATGTCTGGGAAAAACTATATTTCACAGGAAATTTGTGATTATTTTGACAATTATATTCATAAATATAATGGTCCATTCCTCATCCCAGAAGCTAAAAACAACAAGTGTGAAAGTGTTTTAGATATATTAACTCTTAAAAAGATTAATAATAATAAAAGAAAATGTATGATAGTGCAGGCAGTGATTTCAACAATAAGGGGACTAACAAACATTATTGGAGACCTGCCAGAGCAAAATAAATACCTTAAATTAAAGTTAGATAACACACAGACTGACAGAGATTGTATTAAGCTTTCTGCTTTAACTAACACCATACAGATCAGTAAATTACAATGTCAATTAAAATTAACAGAACACAGCAGAAAAGAATACTCAAATAAAATTATTGAGTTACAAATGAAAATAAAACAAGAAGGAAAAATAATTAGTGATATATCTGAGAACAATGCAGATAGTGATCACTTACTGCCCCAAAGGAAAGAGCCAAAACAAGTAATAAAACAAGATAAAATGCAAGTGGGCCCCACTAAAAATCCAAGTTCTGTTCTAATTGCCCCAGTCAAAATACAGGTAGCCCTCAGTTTACGCCGGGGTTAGGTTCCAGAAGGAATGGTTGTAAATCGAAACCGTTGTAAATTGAAACCCAGTTTATAATGTAAGTCAATGGGAAGTGAGGGAGATAGGTTCCAGGCCCTTTCAAAATTGTCATAAGTAACACCTAATACATTATTTTTAAAGCTTTGAAATGAAGATAAACCTAATAAAATAACCACACAACACAGAATATATAATTAAACTAAGTTAAATGCACAGAAACATTTGCTAAACAGCATTATAAACCTAATAAAATAATCACACAACACAGACTTCACTTGCATTTTTCTGTAAACAGTTCTTTCTATGCATTCCAATCTGGACTGATTTATAGACAGGAAGATCTTGTTCCTTTGAAATCTGCTCAGTAGCTCAGGTCTGGTTAAACTGATTAATTTCAACTTGCTTGGCTTTGCTGCAACACAAGCGGACAGCTCCACCTACTGGCTATTTTAATAAATGCACTGCTTCTCAATGCTTTTCAATAGCAGTCACATGACTGGAAAAAAAGGTTGCTATTCTGAAACGGTGTAAATTGAACCGTTGTAAAACAAGGGCCACCTGTATCTGAGAATTTTAACACCCTGAAAGTTCCTACCGGTTTTTCAAATCAGACCAGGCCAGTGACTGTAGCAGATAAAGACATTTTTCAGAAATGCTTTAATAACTTTTTCAAATTGGTTTCACAAGGGATCTGAAAAAGCCATAAAATTAAGTATGAGCATGCAGGAATAGACAGAATTGCTTCAAAATACCATGGGCCCTTATGCCAACAGGTTATTAGGATTCACCTCAAGCATATTTGATCAGGCTGGGAGAAAAGTTAAAACCTTTCTCAATTTTACTAGTCTAGAAAAAGAGATGAGTGAAATTACCATTGGACCTCTAGATGGACCATTTGAAGTAGCAAAAAGAGTTTTATTCTGGTGCGTGCTGCGCCATCCACAGACCCAAATGGTATGGGGTCACCAGCTCACATACAAACGGTATTTGAAGCTCTCCCTAGAAAATGTCAGGAGTTTGTAAAGCTGTATGATCCAAACTTTACAAACTTAGATATGGTGCTCACTAGAGCTGAGAAGTGTTGGAATTATCCCCCATACACCATTAAGGCAATTTCTGCAGTGAAGCAGTCAATGGAGAATAATCTGAATATTCACAGGCATGAATCAGAGAGGGGCAACAGGATACATGTTTGGGGATATCAGAATAGTAGAGCATCAAATACAGGAAACTGGAGAGACAGGAATTTAAATGGCGACATTAACAGAGGAGAAAACAAGTGTAAAAATTGAATGTCGAGGCCAAATGAGATAAGCAATAAGGCCAACTTAAGTTATTGGGAACTCAAACAAAAAAACAGGAGAATGAGAGATGAAATTAGGTTTCTAAAGAAACAACTGACAGAGCTGGAGGGCTCAAATTAAATAATTAATTTTTGTTTATAAGCATATTTGTTTGCAGTACATTTGTATTGTGTAATGTGTACTTTAGTTTTAAGTTCACATTAATAATTTTAAGTGTTTTTTCATTAAGTTTAGAATGCATAGTTAATTGATGTATTTCTTTCTAAAAACAAAAAAACAAACAAATACCTCCATTGTAATTAGTTTTTTGGGAGGCCACATGCAATAACATTTCTATGTAAACTGTCTGAAGTCTTATCTTGCAGGATGAAAACCAATGAAGATAGAAGGCTTCTCACCTTTCTTTCCAGCTTTTCCCCAACAACACATATTATAGATTGTTGGTTTTCATCAGGACTGATCTAACTAAGAATCTATGATGGTGGCGTTGGACAAATTAAATAAGTATAACATGTATCACAATGGAGATGTAAAATTTGGCATTAGGCCAAAATAATATATATCATAAAGGGGTAAATAATAATATAGGACAAGCAACATAAGTTTAAGTAAGGGTGCGAGTGGGATGATGCAATAACAGAGGCACACCCCAACTTGAAGTTAATAACTGTGAATGTGGTTTCTACTGCAGAGTAGAGTGTTGTAGTGTGAAGTAAATATATGCCTGGTTTTAATCTTTTTTCATTCCTTTGAGGGTTTTGGAAACAATTCACACTTTATTAATAAAGATTTTACTACACGCATACCCATCTAGTGTACCCACACTCACACATGAACTTTTAATTTTTCCCAATTTTAAGACCATTGTATAAATGTTGCTAATGGGGTTTAGCATAGGATTTTGTGTTTCTATGTATAATTTTAAATGCATTTCTCTTGTAAGATGTATCGAGTCCACGGATTCATCCTTACTTGTGGGATATTCTCCTCCCCTACAGGAAGTGGCAAAGAGAGCACCCACAGCAGAGCTGTCTATATAGCTCCCCCCTTAGCTCCACGCCCCAGTCATTCTCTTTGCCTACTCTAAGTAACTTGGAAGTGCAGAGCGAGTGTGGTGACAAAAATGTTAGTTTTTTATTTCTCAAGCAAAAGTTTGTTATTTTAAATGGTGCCGGTGTGTACTATTTACTCTCTGGAAGAAAAGAAATGAAGATTTCTGCAAGGAGGATTATGATCTTAGCACTTTGCAACTAAGATCCACTGCTGTTCTCACAAGGGCTGAAGAGTACAGGAAAACCAGTTGGGGGAACGGTTTGCATGCTAAGCTGCATATGAGGTATGTTCAGTTTATATTTTTCTAGACAGACTGTGTTTATTCTAGAAAAGGCTGGCAATATCCCCATGAGGGTAGGGTAAGCTGTATTCAGACACTTGGATAGGAATTTCAGCTTGCTTGAAGGGCTCATTTGTTACTGGGGACACTGTTAGGAAAAAACGTTTTTGTTTGTTCAGTAAATGATGCAATTATGTTTTTTGAAGGGACTAACAAGGTCATTGTGGCTTGTGTTAGGGTTTTTTAACCCACATGGTTAATTAAGAGACACTCAGGTGTTTTTCTAATAGGCCTCAAAACATCAAGTGAGGTGGGAGGGGCCTATTTTCGCGCCTCAGTTGTGCAGTTTATTTTCCTTAAAGACATCCAACTGCTTCTCTAGAGGTTCCTGCTGTGTTTGAGGGCTGTAAAGGAGGTTTTTTCCCCACAAATCATTCTGAAGGGCAGGTAGGCGCCACAGCAGAGCTGTGGCAAGGTGCTGGAAGTCTTTTTTTCCGGTTTTGACGTTTTTTCAATCCGGTTTTGCCATTAAGGGGTTAATTGTTTATTTGCATAGCTGTGCAAAGTTACTAAGGCTATAAGATACTACTGTAAAAAAACTGTTAAGTTTACTGCTTTTTTACACTGTTTTGCAGAACTTGTGCAGCTTTTTTTCTCTTAAAGGCACAGTACCGTTTTATTTCTAAGTGTTATTTACTTTGATTACAGTGTTTTCCAAGCTTGCTTGTTACATTATTAGCCTATTTAACATGTCTGACTCCTTGTTCAATATGTTTGGAAGCCATTGTGGAATCCCCTTTTAGAATGTGTCCCAATTGTACTGATATGTCTATAAATTATAAAGAACATATATTAGCACTTAAAGATAGGGCAATAGATGATTCTCAGTCAGGAGTAAATGAGGGTTCGCCATCTAGCTCTCCCCAAGTGTCACAACCAGTAACGCCCACACAAGTGACGGCAAGTACCTCTAGTGCGTCACATTCATTTACTTTACAAGACATGGCCACACATACAACCCTCACTGAAGTTTTATCCAAACTGCCTGGTTTACAAGGAAAGCGGGACAGCTCTGGGTTAAGGAAAAATGCTGAGCCGTCTCACGCTTTAGTAGCCGTATCTGATATGCCATCACAATGCTCTGAAGGGGCGAGGGATTTGTTATCTGAGGGAGAAATTTCTGATTCAGGAAAGACGCTTCCTCAGACAGATTCTGATATGACGGCCTTTAAATTTAAGCTTGAACACCTCAGCTTATTGCTTAGGGAGGTATTAGCAACTCTAGATGATTGTGACCCTATAGTGGTCCCAGAGAAATTGTGTAAAATGGATAGATACTTAGAGGTTCCTGTTTACACTGATGTTTTTCCAGTCCCTAAGAGGATTGTGAATATTATTGCTAAGGAGTGGGATAGACCAGGTATTCCGTTCACTCCCCCTCCTGTTTTTAAGAAAGTGTTTCCCATTTCCGAAACCATAAGGGACTCATGGCAGACAGTTCCTAAGGTGGAGGGAGCTATTTCTACTCTGTCTAAGCGTACAACTATACCTATTGAGGACAGTTGTGCTTTCAAAGATCCTATGGATAAAAAAATTAGAGGGTCTCCTGAAGAAAATTTTTGTTCATCAAAGTTTTTCTCTCCAACCTATTGCATGCATTTTTCCTATAACAACTGCAGCTGCTTTCTGGTTTGAGGCTCTAGAAGAGGCTCTTCAAATGGAGACTCCATTAGAGGAAATTATGGACAGAATTAAGGCCCTTAAGTTGGCTAATTCTTTTATTACAGATGTCGCTTTTCAACTGGCTAAATTAGCGGCAAAGAATGCAAGTTTTGCCATTTTAGCATGCAGGGAGTTATGGCTTAAGTCCTGGTCTGCTGATGTGTCATCTAAGGCTAAACTTTTGAACATTCCTTTTAAGGGTAAGACCCTATTCGGGCCTGAACTGAAAGAGATTATTTCAGACATCACTGGTGGGAAAGGTCATGCCCTCCCTCAGGATAGATCAAATAAGATGAGGACCAAACAAAATATTTTTCGTTCCTTTCGGAACTTTAAGAGTGGCCCCGCTTCAGCTTCTTCTGCTACAAAGCAAGAGGGGAATTTTGAACAATCCAAGTCAGTCTGGAGACCTAACCAGGCTTGGAACAAGGTTAAACAGGCCAAGAAGCCTGCAGCTGCCTCTTAGACAGCATGAAGGGGTAGCCCCCGATCCGGGATCGGATCTAGTAGGGGGCAGACTCTCTCTCTTCGCTCAGGCTTGGGCGAGAGATGTTTAGGATCCCTGGGCTTTAGAAATTGTGTCCCAGGGATATCTTCTTGAATTCAAGGGCTCCCTTCCAAGGGGGAGATTTCACATTTCTCCATTGTCTGTAACCCAGACAAAGAGAGAGGCGTTCTTACGCTGTGTAGAAGACCTACATACCATGGGAGTGATCCGCCCAGTCCCAAAAGAGGAACAGGGGCTAGGGTTTTATTCAAACCTGTTTGTGGTTCCCAAGAAAGAGGGAACTTTCAGACCAATCTTGGATCTCAAAATTCTAAACAAGTTCCTCAAAGTCCCATCATTCAAGATGGAGACTATTCGGACTATTCTACCTCTGATCCAGGAGGGTCAATATATGACTACTGTGGACTTAAAGGATGCGTATCTACACATCCCTATTCACAGAGATCATCATCAATTCCTCAGATTCACCTTTCTAAACAGGCATTACCAGTTTGTGTCCCTTCCCTTCAGGTTGGCCACGGCTCCCAGAATTTTCACAAAAAGTGCTATGGTCCCTTCTGGCGGTTCTACAACCACGGGGCATAGCAGTGGTGCCTTATCTAGACGACATCTTAATTCAGGCGTCGACTTTCCAGCTAGCCAAGTCTCACACGGACATCGTGTTGGCTTTTCTGGGATCTCATGGGTGGAAGGTGAACATAAAAAAAGAGTTCTCTCTTCCCTCTTACAAGAGTTTCCTTCCTAGGGACTCTGATAGACTTGGTAGAAATGAAAATATTTCTGATGGAGGTCAGAGAGTTAAAACTCTTAACCACTTGCCGAGCTCTTCATTCCATTCCTCGGCCATCAGTGGCTCAGTGTATGGAGGTAATCGGACTCATGGTAGCGGCAATGGACATAGTTCCTTTTGCCCACCTACACCTCAGACCACTGCAGCTATGCATGCTCAAACAGTGGAATAGGGATTATGCAGATTTATCTCCTCAACTGCATCTGGACCAGGAGACCAGAGATTCTCTTCTCTGGTGGTTGTCTCAGGACCACCTGTCTCAGGGAATGTGTTTCCGCAGGCCAGAGTGGCTCATTGTAACGACAGATGCCAGCCTGCTAGGCTGGGGTGCAGTCTGGAACTCCTTGATGCACAGGGCTTATGGTCTCGGGAGGAAGCTCTCCTTCTGATAAACATTCTAGAACTGAGAGCAATATTTAATGCACTTCAGGCGTGGCCTTAGCTTGCTGCGGCCAAATTTATCAGGTTTCAGTCGGACAACATCACGACTCTCTAGCGATGATGGAGGTAACCAAAATAATCCGATGGGCAGAAGATCACTCTTGCCATCTCTCAGCAATCCACATCCCAGGAGTGGAGAATTGGGAGGCGGATTTTCTAAGTCGTCCGACTTTTCATCCGGGGGAGTGGGAACTCCAATCGGAGGTATTTGCCCAGCTGATTCAGCTATGGGGCACAGCAGAATTGGATCTGATGGCGTCTCGTCAGAATGCCAAACTTCCTCGCTACGGGTCCAGGTCCCGGGATCCCAAGGCGGTACTGATAGATGCTCTAGCAGTGCCTTGGTCCTTCAATCTGGCCTATGTATTTCCACCGTTTCCTCTCCTTCCACGTCTGGTTGCCAGAATCAAGCAGGAGAGAGCTTCGGTGATTCTGATAGCACCTGCGTGGCCACGCAGGACTTGGTATGCAGACCTAGTGGACGTGTCCTCGGTTCCACAGTGGACTCTGCCAATGAGGCGGGACCTTCTAATCCAAGGTCCGTTCACACATCCAAACCTAATTTCTCTGCGTCTAACTGCTTAGAGATTGAACGCCTGATTCTATAAAAGCGTGGTTTCTCTGAGTCGTCATTGATACCCTGATTCAGGCTAGAAAGCCTGTCACCAGGAAGATCTATCATAAGATTTGGCGCAAATATCTTTATTGGTGTGAATCCAAATGTTACTCGTGGAGTAAGATTAGGATTCCTAGAATGTTGTCTTTTCTCCAAGATGGTTTGGAGAAGGGATTATCAGCTAGTTCCCTTATCTGCTTTGTCTATTTTACTACACAAACGTCTGGCAGATGTTCCAGATGTTCAAGCATTTAGTCAAGCTTTGGTCAGAATCTAGCCTGTATTTAAACCTGTTGCTCCGACATGGAGCCTAAACTTAGTTCTTAAAGTTCTTCAAGGGGTTCCATTTGAACCTATGCATTCCATAGATATTAAGCTTCTATCTTGGAAAGTTTTGTTTTTAGTAGCTATCTCTTTGGCTCGAAGAGTTTCTGAGCTATCTGCTTTACAATGTGATTCCCCTTACCTGGTTTTCCATGCAGATAAGGTGGTTTTGCGTACTAAACCTGGGTTTCTTCCTAAGGTTGTTTCTAATAAGAATATCAATCAAGAGATTGTTGTTCCTTCTCTGTGTCTTAATCCTTCATCAAAGAAGGAACGTCTATTACACAATCTTGATGTGGTTCGTGCTTTAAAGTTCTACTTACAAGCAACTAAGATTTCCGTCAAACATCTTCATTGTTTGTTGTTTATTCTGGTAAACGGAGTGGTCAAAGGGCTACAGCTACCTCTCTTTCCTTTTGGCTGAAAAGCATCATTTGTTTGGCCTATGAGACTGCTGGACAGCAGCCTCCTGAATTACTGCTCATTCTACTAGAGCTGTGGCTTCCACATGGGCTTTTAAAAATGAGGCTTCTGTTGAACAGATTTGTAAGGCGGCGACTTGGTCTTCGTGTCATACTTTTTCCAAATTTTACAAATTCAATACTTTTGCTTCTTCGGAGGCTATTTTTGGGAGAAAGGTTCTACAAGCAGTGGTGCCTTCCGTTTAAGGTCCCTGTCTTGTCCCTCCCTTCATCCGTGTCTTAAAGCTTTGGCATTGGTATCTCACAAGTAAGGATGAATCTGTGGACTCGATACATCTTACAAGAGAAAACATAATTTATGCTTACCTGATAAATTTATTTCTCTTGTGATGTATCGAGTCCACGGCCCGCCCTGTTTTTTAAGACAGGCATATATATTTTTATTTTAAAACTTTCAGTCACCACTGCACCCTATAGTTTCTCCTTTTCTTCCTAGCCTTCGGTCGAATGACTGGGGGGTGGAGCTAAGGGGGGAGCTATATAGACAGCTCTGCTGTGGGTGCTCTCTTTGCCACTTCCTGTAGGGGAGGAGAATATCCCACAAGTAAGGATGAATCTGTGGACTCGATACATCACAAGAGAAATAAATTTATCAGGTAAGTATAAATTATGTTTTTTTCTTTCATGTAATTGGCAAGAGTACATGAGCTAGTGACGTATGGGATATACAATCCTACCAGGAGGGGCAAAGTTTCCCAAACCTCAAAATGCCTACAAATACACCCCTCACCACACCCACAATTCAGTTTACAAACTTTGCCTCCTATGGAGGTGGTAAAGTAAGTTTGTGCTAAGAGTTCTACATTGACATGCGCTTCTCAGTTGTTGTTTTTAAGCCCGATTCCTCTCAGAGTACAGCGAATGTCAGAGGGACATGAAGAGAGTATCACCTATTGAATGCAATGATTTTCCTAATGGGGGTCTATTTCATAGGTTCTCTGTTATCGGTCGTAGAGATTCATCTCCTACCTCCCTTTTCAGATCGATGATATAGTCTCATATACCATTACCTCTACTGATAACTGTTTCAGTATTGGTTTGGCTATCTGCTATATGTGGATGGGTGTCTTTTTTGGTAAGTATGTTTTTTATTACTTAAGACACCCCACTTTATGCATTTATATAAAGTTCTAAATATATGTATTGTACTTATATTTGCCATGAGTCAGTTTCATGTATTTCCTTGTGCAGACTGTCAGTTTCATATTTGGGAAATAAACATATTAAGAAATATTTTTTTCTTACCTGGGGTTTAGTCTTTTTTTCAAATTGACTACTTTTTTCTTACAAATTGGGGGCAGCATTAGGCCCGCGGGTGCGCCAAATGCTACTTTATTGCGTCATTCTTGGCGCGAGAATTTTTTTGGCTCAATAAGTACGTCCGTTGACGCAAGTTCGTCATTTCCGGCATCGTAGTTGACGCGGAAGCCTTACACACGGTTGCGTCGATAGTGACGCAAGTGTGTCATTTCTGGATATTGTTGGCGCCAAAAAATTTTCTCTTACGTTGTGCGTCATACTTGGCGCCAAATTTTTCATTAATTTTATACCCCATTGCTGTTTGCCTCTTGCCTTTCTCTATGTCAGAGGGCTATGCTGTTTGCATTTTTTCCCATTCCTGAAACTGTCATATAAGGAAATTGATAATTTTGCTTTATATGTTTTTTCTTTTACATTTTGCAAGATGTCTCAATCTGCTCCTGCCTCAGAAGTATCTGTTGGAACTTTGCTGCCTGACATCGGTTCTACCAAAGCTAAGTGCATTTGTTGTAAGATTGTGGAAATTATATCTCCGAATGTCATTTGTAATAGTTGTCAGATAAACTTTTACATGCAGAGATCCATCAGTTCATGCATGCAGTCCATGCAGTTCCTTCAACTTCTAATGTACATGATATACCTATGAATTTTAAAGAATTTGTTACTGATTCTATTAAGAAGGCTTTGTCTGCATTTCCGCCTTCTAATAAACGTAAAAGGTCTTTTAAAACTTCTCATAAAGTTGATGAAATTTCAAATGACCGACAACATAATGATTTGGCCTCCTCTGATGAGGATCTATCTGATACAGAAGATCCTTCCTCAGACATTTACACTGACAAATCTACTTATTTATTTAAAATAGAGTATATGCGTTCTTTATTAAAAGAAGTGTTAATTACTTTGGATATTGAGGAAGCCAGTCCTCTTGACGTTAAGACTAGTAAACGTTTAATTGCTGTTTTTACCTTTTTTTCCTATTCCTGATGCTATTTCTGATATGATTTCTAAGGAATGGAATAAGCCAGGTACTCCTTTTATTCCTTCTTCAAGGTTTAAAAAATGGTATCCTTTACCAGCAATTTCTATAGAGTTTTGGGAAGAGATCACCAAAGTTGATGGGGCTATTTCTACTCTTTTTTTTTTTTTAAAGGTTTTTATTGGAGGTTCAAAATAAAGCATACATATATATCAAACAATGATAAATGAAAGCAACACATTGTTTGCATAAAATAAGACAGTGTCAAGGTGACAATGAATACATCAAAAAGTAAGTTTAAAGAGAATAATATACTAGCAGTATGCCAAGGGATGAGCGCACCTCCTAAGAAACACAAGAGGACACTCTTGGGCCCCAGAAGTATAGAACAAAATCACAGGAGGTTACCTTTGATCAAAGGAGACCACTCTTGGGTCTCAGATGACTGACCTCATTTTTCAATTTTTATATATGTACATAAAAAAAAACAATACACTGAACAATCGTTATAGGACTTAAAACAATATTAAATATGTAACTAGCGATATTCGGAAGGCCACTCTTGGGCCTTATTACCATGACACAAGCTTAGCTATAAAATGGATTATGTCGGGCCACTCTTGGACCCTGATGTATAAATAATATAAGTAGCTAGGCATAACTAAATTACAATAATAGCTGCAGATCCAGATTGATGCATTGTTTATGGTGTTTTACTAGATGGAAACTCACCTATATATCCCACTTTACTCATATGAATTACAGAGAGAGAGTAAGTAGACCCTGATGGCCTTTCTTGTTCCTTAGGAGACATACTAGATTACTGACACATATGGCTCTTCACTAAACCCATAAAGTAACATAAGTCCTATATTCGTGGCAACATTTTCCTGTGAGTGGAAAATTATGTTAGGGATAACTATATATATTATTATTATACTGGGCTATTTTACACAGGTAAAATAGGTAGGGCACAACTCTATTAGTCCATCCTCTGCCAAACAGGGACGCACAATAAAAGTAGCAGCCAGATTTGCTAGTCTAATGAGTCATTAGGGGATTAAACATATGATAGTAATAATAGGCACTGTAGAGTTTTATTACTTATGTAGTAATTTCTAAGGATATAAAGAGATATATATCACCAACTGAGCTTACATAATGAATTGGAGTAGGCTGGCTGGGAAATTTTGGCTGTTACATAAAATAAATAGTTGGTAGTGTCATGAAAATTATATTTTATGTTACTCCTACCTATTACACCATATGGAAATATATTAAAGTAAATGGGAACAGCTTAACTATGAGATATGGGCTGAATGTTAGAGTGTACAATAATATTCATATGAGAAGTCTAAACATGCAACAATACTGTTCAATGTAATAACTAAACTCTGGTTTGGCCTCTGATTATACCCATTCTATCTAAACATCCAGATTAGACCAGTACCCGGAGGGTAAAGCTTTAAGGAGGGCAACATCCCTTGTGCTAAAAGTTATGTGAAACAGTGTTGGAGAGTTACATTAACAAGCAAACAAAGGTCATTATGCATAGGAGTCTCTTGGATGATCAGAAGGGACTTCGTCATTATAAGAGATTCCAGACAGGAACTCCTGATGGATGTACATTATGCTGATACCTTTGATAGGTGTATAGTCCCTTTATATTTGGGAAAGATACAAAAGCAGGTAATATAGCGGAGGGGGACTCCAGCACCTCTGACAGTCCAAGCGTCTAATTCACCTACACTATCCAAAGTGACCGTACATGCCCAACACCGCTCATGTTCAGTTATAACCCCACTGATTTCCCCCATCACCAGCATTTAGTGGATGTACAGTGCTAAATACCTCGCCAAGTTAGCGGTGATAGGAAATTGCCCCAAAAAGTTAGCCTATACCGGAGCGGCCCAGAAAGTGCACACAACCCGCCGGAGGGGTTTCCATTTAACCTGATAGTCAGTGGGGTTTCGTGGCCCAATAAAGCTCAGTGAAGCCCCTCCAGCGCTCAGGCCTTTTACTTCAGCTAATCTGGTCGTACTCACAGTGTACGGGTCTCTGGAAGCAAGAGAAGCCCGCCGAGACATATCTCCACCCAGCTGAGGAAGCCCTTTATACCAGTGGATCGGAGCAACAAGTGTTAGGGAGTCCTGGTTTGATTTTGATTTTCGCCGCCGTCTTCTCCCACGCCCGGCCCTCCGGGGTATACGGCCACCCTTAGGCCACGATCTCAATGACGATATTTTGAGCACATTTCTAGCCGGAGGAGCAGGTAAGATAGTTGCGATGTGAGAGGGCGGTAAGGGTATCTCAGCTCTTCCCAAGGCGTCCGGAGGTGCTGAATGAAGTCGGTCCTCATCTTCTAGCAGAGCAGGCTGGGATCGAGTACTGAATCCGCTGGAAATTAAAGAGGCCAATTTCTGATAGTGTTCTTCCAATAAATAGCAAATTGCAGCTTCTAATAATTGAGTATTGAGTGCCATAGCATAGAGTTTATAGAAGGACAGCTTAATAAGCTGCTGTACCCGGATCACCGGGGGGAGGGGGGTTAGGTGACGGTCTGGCCTTATTCTAGGCCGCCACTGCGTACCTCACCGTTCCAGTATAACAAGGAAGAAGTTGGCTCTACTGTTTGGGTCAAACTGTTCAGTAAGATCTATAGTGTAGGTATATAACACTTTCGACCCTAGATGGTGCCGTAGTCAGATGATATGCAATGGATATATCAATCCAGCTCCTCAGCCCCTGAAATAAGCAGCCATTATGGCCGCCGCCCGGAAGCATCCCCGGGCTATTTCTACTCTTGCTAAAAGATATTACTTCTTTTAAAGATCCTTTAGATAGGAAACTTGAATCCTATCTAAGGAAAGCCTATTTATATCCAGGTCATCTTCTTAGGCCTGCAATTTCTTTGGCTGATGTTGCGGCTGCATCAACTTTTTGGTTGGAGAATTTAGTGAAACAAGAATTGGATTCTGACATATCTAGCATTGTTCGCTTACTGCAACATGCTAATCATTTTATTTGTGATGCCATTTTTGATATTATTAAAATTGATGTTAGATCCATGTCTTTAGCTATTTTAGCTAGAAGAGCTTTATGGCTTAAATCTTGGAATGCTGATATGACATCTAAGTCTAGATTATTATCTCTTTCTTTCCAAGGTAATAATTTATTTGGTTCTCAGTTGGATTCTATTATTTCAACTGTTTCTGGAGGAAAGGGGGTTTTTCTGCCTCAGGATAAAAAACCTTTCGTCAAAATAAGGAACAAAAATCTAATCCTTCCCCCAAGGAATCTGTTTCCAATTGGAAGCCTTCTTCAAATTGGAATAATCCAAGCCTTTTAACAAACCAAAGTCAGCCCCTAAGTCCGCATGAAGGTGCGGCCCTCACTCCAGCTCAGCTGGTAGGGGGCAGATTAAGGTTTTTCAAGGATTTTTGGATAAATTCTGTCCAAAATCAATGGATTCAGAGCATTGTCTCTCAAGGGTATCGAATAGGATTCAGAGTAAGACCTCCTGTGAGAAGATTTTTTCTCTCACGTATCCCAGCAAATCCAGTAAAAGCTCAGGCTTTCCTGAAGTGTGTTTCAGACCTGGAGTCTTCAGGGGTAATCATGCCGGTTCCTTTTCAGGAACAAGGTCTGGGGTTTTATTCAAATGTATTGATTGTCCCAAAGAAGGAAAATTAATTCAGACCAGTTCTGGATCTGAAAATTTTGAATCGTTATGTAAGAGTACCGACTTTCAAGATGGTGACTATAAGGACTATTCTGCCTTTTGTTCAGCAAGGATATTATATGTCTACAATAGACTTGCAGGATGCATACCCTCATATTCCGATTCATCAAGAACATTATCCGTTCCTGAGATTCTCTTTTCTAGACAAGCATTACTAATTTTTTGCTCTTCCATTTGGCCTAGCAACAGCTCCAAGAATCTTTTCAAAGGTTCTAGGTGCCCTACTCTCTGTAATCAGAGAGCAGGGTATTGCGGTGTTTCCTTATTTGGATGATATCTTTGTACTAGCTCAGTTTTTATGTTCTGCAGAATCTCACACGAATCAACTAGTGTTGTTTCTAAAAAAACATGGTTGGAGGATCAATTTACCAAAAAGTTTCTTGATTCCTCAGACAAGGGTCACCCTTTTTAGGTTTCCAGATAGATTCAGTGTCCATGACTCTGTCTCTAACAGACAAGAGACGTTTGAAACTGGTTGCAGCCTGTCGGCACCTTCAGTCTCAGTCATTCCCTTCAGTGGCTATGTGCATGGAAGTTTTAGGCCTCATGACTGCAGCATCGGACGCAATTCCTTTTGCTCGTTTTCACATGAGACCTCTCCAGCTTTGTATGCTGAATCAATGGTGCAGGGATTATACAAAGATATCACAGTTATTATCCTTAAATCCCAATGTTCGACACTTTCTGACGTGGTGGTTAAATCACCAGCGTTTAGTTCAAGGGGCTTTCTTTGTTCGAACAACCTGGACTGTGATCACTACAGACGCAAGTCTTTCAGGTTGGGGAGCTGTTTGGGGATCTCTGACAGCACAAGGGGTTTGGAAATCTCAAGAGGCGAGATTACCAATCAATATTTTAGAACTCCGTGCAATTCTCAGAGCTCTTCAGTTCTGGCCTCTGTTGAAGAGAGAACCGTTCATTTGCTTTCAGACAGACAATATCACAACTGTGGCATATGTCAATCATCAGGGTGGGACTCACAGTCCCCAAGTTATGAAAGAAGTATCTCGGATACGAGCTTGGGCGGAATCCAGCTCCTGTCTAATGTCTGCGGTGCATATCCCAGGTGTAGACAATTGGGAGGCGGATTATCTCAGCTGTCAGACTTTACATCCAGGGGAGTGGTCTCTCCATCCAGATGTGTTTTCTCAGATTGTTCAGATGTGGGGTCTTCCAGAGATAGATCTCATGGCCTCTCATCTAAACAAGAAACTTCCCAGATACCTGTCCAGGTCCAGGGATGTTCAGGCGGAAGCAGTGGATGCGCTGACACTTCCTTAGTGTTATCAGCCTGCTTACATTTTCCCGCCTCTAGTTCTTCTTCCAAGAGTGATATCCAAAATCATCATGGAACAATCGTTTGTGTTGCTGGTGGCTCCAGCATGACCACACAGGTTTTGGTATGCGGATCTTGTTCAGATTCCGTTAAGGCCAGACCTACTGTCTCAAGGTTCGTTTTTCCATCAGGATCTCAAATCATTAAATTAAAGGGTATGGAAATTGCTTAGTACTAAGTCATAGAGGTTTCTCTGACTCAGTGATTACTACTATGTTACAAGCTCGTAAATCTGTCTCTAGAAAGATTTATTATCGAGTTTGGAAGACCTACATTTCCTGGTGTTCTTCTCATAAATTCTCTTGGCATTCTTTTAGAATTTCTAGATTTCTACAGTTTCTTCAGGATGGTTTGGATAAGGGTTTGTCTGCAAGTTCCTTGAAGGGACAAATCTCTGCTCTTTCTGTTTTATTTCAAAGAAAGATTGCTAAACTTCCTGATATTCACTGTTTTGTACAAGCTTTAGTTCATATTAAACCTGTCATTAAATCAATTTCTCCTCCTTGGAGTCTTAATTTGGTTTTGAATGTGTTACAGGCCCCTCCGTTTGAGCCTATGCATTCTTTGGACATTAAACTACTTTCTTGGAAAGTGTTGTTCCTTTTGGCCATCTCTTCTACTAGAAGAGTTTCTGAGCTATCTGCTCTTTCTTGTGAATCTCCTTTTCTGATTTTTCATCAGGATAAGGTGGTTTTGCGGACTTCATTTAAATTTTTGCCTAAAGTTGTGAATTCTAACAACATTAATAGAGAAATTGTTGTCCCTTCCTTGTGTCCTAATCCTAAGAATTCTTTGGAAAGATCCTTACATTCTTTGGATGTGGTGAGAGCTTTGAAATATTATGTTGAAGCTACTAAAGATTTCAGGAAGACTTCTAGTCTATTATATTTTCTGGTCCTAGGAAAGGTCAGAAGGCCTCTGCTATTTCCTTGGCTTCTTGGTTGGTGCTTTTGATTCATCAAGCTTATTTGGAGTCGGGTCAGGCCCTGCCTCAGAGAATTAAAGGTCCTCTTTGCATACATTTACTAAATTCTACCATTTTGATGTATTTGCTTCTTCAGAAGCAGTTTTTGGTAGAAAAGTTCTTCAGGCAGCTGTTTCAGTTTGATTCTTCTGCTGATGTTTTAAGTTTTTCTTTTCATTATGAGAATAACTTATATTTTGGGTTGTGGATTATTTTTTCAGCGAGAAATGGCTGTTGTTTATTTGTATCCCTCCCTCTCTAGTGACTCTTGAGTGGAGTTCCACATCTTGGGTATTGATATCCCATACGTCACTAGCTCATGGACTCTTGCCAATTACATGAAAGAAAACATAATTTATGTAAGAACTTACCTGATAAATTAATTTCTTTTATATTGGCAAGAGTCCATGAGGCCCACCCTTTTTATGGTGGTTATGATTTTTTTGTATAAAGCACAAATATTTCCAAATTCCTTTGTTGATGCTTTTTACTCTCTTTCTTTATCCCCCCACTACTTGGCTATTCGTTAAACTGAATTGTGGGTGTGGTGAGGGGTGTATTTATAGGCATTTTGAGGTTTGGGAAACTTTGCCCCGCCTGGTAGGATTGTATATCTCATACGTCACTAGCTCATGGACTCTTGCCAATATGAAAGAAATGAATTTATCAGTTAAGTTCCTACATAAATTATGTTTTTACCAATTTTACTATGAATGAAATGCTGTGATTGTATCTTAAGATATATTATGAAGTAATATTTACTTATTGTATTGAATTCTGTATTTATTATATTGTTTTATAAGAGTTGACAATTTTAGTGTTTTTTTAATATTTATTATTATTTGGAAATAGTGTGAATTAATTCAATATTCATCTAGAATTTAAGTTACGTTCACCTAATGATTTGAACTTCAATATTTTTAAGTAGAACCAGAATTAGGAAGGTTGTTTTTAAATAGGTGTTTTTAGGTCTGTATTTTTTAACATAAAAACATAAGAATGAAGTCGTGGCAGGGAGAGTCGACGACTTAATTCTTTACTGTTGGGAAATACAACACCTGGCCACCAGGAGGAGGCAAAGATACCCCAGCCAAAAGCCTTAAATATCCCTCCCACTTCCCCTATTCCCCAGTGATTCTGCCGAGGGAATAAGAAAAAGTGGTGCCAGAAGAAATAATATAAAAAGGGAGCCGCCCCACAAATAAATTGCGGGCGGGGTCGTGAACTCTCCCTGCCAGGAAGGAAAGGAATTTATCTGGAAAGCATAAATTATGTTTTCCTTCCAAAAGGCAGGGAGAGTCCACAACTTCATTCCTTACTGTTGGGAAAACTATACCCAAGCTCCAGAGGACACTGAAGGAATAACTGGAGGGAACAAAAAAGAGGCGGACCCTAGTTTGAGGGCATCACAGCCTGCAAAACTTTTCTCTGAAAGCTGCTTCAGCCGAAGCAAACACATCAAACTTGTAAAGTTTAGAAAAAGTGTGTAAGGAGGACCAGGTAGCCGCCTTACAAATCTGATCTATAGAGGCTTTGTTCTTAACAGCCCAGGAGAAAGCCACTGCTCTAGTGGAATGAGGTAATATCCTCTCAGGAAGCTGTCCTCCCGCTGTCTCATAAGCTAAGCTGATGAAACTCCTCAATCAGAAAGATAGGGAAGTCGTAGTAGCCTTCTGCCCCTTACGCTTTCCCGTATAGATGACAAACAAAGAGGAAGATTGTCTGAATTCCTTAGTAGCCTGAAGATAGAACTTCAAGGCACGAACCACATCTAGATTGTGAAGCAAGTGTTCCTTTGCTGAAGAAGGATTAGGATACAAAGAAGGAACAACAATTTCTTGATTAATGTTACGATCCGACACCACCTTAGGGAGGAACCCTAATTTAGTATGTAAAACCGCATTATCAGCATGGAAAACAAGATAAGGGGGTCACATTGCAAGGCAGAAATCTCAGAAACCCTGTGCGCAGAGGCAATAGCCAATAAAAAAAAGAACCTTCGAAAATAACAATTTAATGTCAACAGTATGCATAGACTCAAACGGAGCCTGCTGCAACTAAAAACAAGATTGAGGCTCCAAGGCGGAGCCCCAGATCTAAACACAGGTCTGATCCTAGTCAGAGCCTTAACAAAGGATTGCACATTTTGAAGCTCAGCCAATCTCTTTTGCAGTAACACCCACAGGGTCGATATCTGTCCCTTCAGGGAACTAGCAGACAGACCCTTCTCCAGTCCATCCTGGAGAAAAGATACAATTCTGGCAACCTTAACATTATGCCTGGAAAAGCCACGCTCTTCACACCAGTTCAGGTAAGTCCTCCACACTTTATGGTAGATACGACGAGTAACTGGCTTACAAGCTTGAACCACAGTGTCGACAACACTCTCAGAAAACCCTCTCTTGGATAATACTAAGTGTTCAATCTCCACGCAGTCAGCCTCAGAGAATCTAGATTTTGATGAATGAAGGGACCCTGTATCAGCAGATCTCTGCGACAAGGTAACCTCCAATGAGGAGATGAGGACATCCCCACCAGATCCGCAAACCACGTCCTTTGAGGCCATGACAGAGCAATCAGAATCACTGATGCTCGCTCCTGCTTGATGCGAGCCACCCCACTAGGGAGAAGCGGTAATGGAGGAAAAAGATATGAGTCTGAACCTCCATGGTACGGATAGGGCATCTATCATTTCTGCCTGAGGATCCCTCGACCTCAACCCGTACCTGGGTAGCTTGGTATTAAGGTGGGATGCCATGAGATCTATCTCTGGCGTCCTCACTCGCTGCATTTCTCTGCAAACACCTCAAGGTAAAGAGACCATTCCCCTGGGTGAAAGGATTGCCTGCTGAGGAAGTCCGCTTCCCAGTTGTCCACACCCGGAATGTGGATCACTGACACACATCCGTGAGTTATATCCGTGAGTCTCCGCCCACTCTAGTATCTGAAATACTTCTCTCATCACCAAGGGACTTCTCGTTCCCCCTGCTGGTTGATGTAGGCAACCAAGGTTATATTGTCTGATTGGAATCTGATAAACTGGGACGAACCCAGAAGGGCAGTAGTTAGCTTGCAATGTCTCTGATCTGTGAGAAATATTCTCATGGATATGGAGTTTATTATTGTCCCCAGAAAATTCACCCTGTTACTTGGAGTAAGAGAACTCTTTTCCAAGTTTAGCTTCCATCCATGTGATCAAAGAAGACTGAGAAGTATTCTTCCGCTAGATGAAAAGATGGTGTCTGTACTAAGATATCGTCCAGGTAAGGCGCTACTGCAATACCTTGTGTTCTGGCAATGGCTAGAAGAGCCCCAAGAACCTTCGTAAATATCCTTGGAGCAGTAGCTAGGCCAAACAGAAGAGCTATGAACTGGAAGTGCTGGTCCAGAAAGGCAAACCTCAGGAACTGAAAATGCTCCCTGTGTATCGGAACGTGAAGGTATGCATCCTTCAGGTCTATGGTGGTCATAAACTGTCCTTCCTGAAGGACGGATTGACCGTATTGTCTCCATCTTGAAAGAGGGAACACTCAGAAACTTGTTTAGGCACTTTAAGTCTAGAATTGGACGAAAAGTTCCCTCCTTTTTTAGAACCACAAAAAGGTTTGAATAAAACCCCAAACCTCTTTCTGCTGTAGGTACCAGAACAATAACTCCTAGACAGGAGAGATCCTGTATGCAACCTAAAAAGGCAGTCCTCTTCTCTTGTAGACAGTCTGGAGAGTAGGAATCTGCCCCTGGGCAGATGAGATTTGAATCCTATCCTGTATCCCTGAGATACAACCTCCAGGACCCAAGGATCCTGTACATCCTGAAACCAAGCGTCTAAAAAAAGAGACAGTCTGCCCCCTACTCGATCGGATCCCGGATTGGGGGCTGCCCCTTCATGCTGATTTGTTCTCGGCGGGCTTCTTAGTCTGTTTGGACTTATTCCAGGACTGAGCCGGCTTCCAAATACTCTTGGGCTGCTTGGACTTGGAGGAGGATTGCTGTTGTTGTGATTTATCAGAACGAAAGGAACAAAAATAGACGATTACCGTCCCTTAGGCCTGTTCTTCTTATCCTGCGGTAGGAAGGCACCCTTCCCTCGGGTAACCGTAGAAATAATTGAGTCCAGCCCTGGACCGAATAAAATCTTCCCCTCAAAAGGAAGAGGAAGGAGTATGGATTTAGAAGTAATATCTGCAGATCAAGACTTCAACCAGAGAGCCCGGCGAGCTAGGACAACAAAGCCAGAAGCCTTTGCATTTAAGCAAATAATCTGCATATTCACGTCACAGATGAAGAAGTTAGCAATTCTTAGTGCTTTAATTCTCTCCTGAATATCCTCTAGGGGAGTTTCCACCTCAATGAGCTCAGACAGAGTGTCGCACCAGTAGGTAGCTGCTCCAGCATTCGCGGCTACAGCTGCTGCCGGTTGAAATAAAGCCCCGTATCTTGAAACATCTTCCTCAGAAAAGTTTCAATTTTCTTATCCATTGGCTCTCTAAAAGAAGAACTATCCTCCAAGGGAATAGTAGTACTCTTAGCCAGCGTAGAAATAGCGCCATCCACCTTTTTAAAAGCAGACGAGGGAGTGAAAAAGAAGTTCCTATTCTTTCCCATTCGTTACTAATAATGTCCGCCATCTTAACTGGCACAGGAAAACTCAGAGGGACCTTTCTGTCTTCATAAACCCTGTCTATCTTAGGTTCCTCAGGGAGTGTAGCCTCTGGAACCTCTAGTTTAGACAGAACCTCCTTTAATAAAAAATGCAGATGCTCAATTTTAAATCTAAAAGAAGGGTTCCTCTGCTGAAGGAGGTTTAGAAACTGAAGTCTCCGACTCAGAAAGTTCACCCTCTGAAGCTACAGAGGTTAACTCATCCTCGGATAGCTGGGACATGGTAGCTAAATCCGACAAATATTTAGATAACTCTAGGTCAGGAGAACTATGTTTAACTTTTCTCTTACGTTTGCTAGAGGGAGGTAAGGCACCCAGGCCCGCAGACACCGCTGATTGTAACTGCGCGGCAAAGTCCGCAGGAAAAAAGTCCCCTCTAGATGGAGGATTAGTTGAGCTGCGGGGACCTGCATGTGGAGCGAGTAGCGTAGAAAGGGTAGTAATCTCTCGGGACACAGATTCCTGACAGGTAGACGGCTCAGAGGGGCTAATAGCGCTATGAGTATTAGCTTCTTAGACTATAGAACAGTGCTTAGGCAAATGGAAAAAAATTGAGCAGGCGGGCAAACCACGGCCTCCTCACAATATAAACAGGAAATATTCATCAGTACAGAAGGAGCGGAACCTTCTAATGTATTATCAGAGTCCTCCATAGCAAAGATATAACCACATAAGGACAGACAAAAAAGAAACGCTTTTATTAAAAAAACAGCACCTTTATAATCCCAAGGACTGGAGTACTCACCACCTCCTAGACCCAGACAGCTAACAGTGAAAACGCTCTCCTTAGGAGTGATGTCCGCAGCAGGATCGTAGGAAATTGAAAAGGCTGCATACAGTCACGTGGTGCGTATGACAGGACTTCCCCTGCTATGAAAAAGGCGCTAAGCTATTATGAGCTGCGCAACACTCAAAAACTAAAGTGAAACCTGTTTGTTCCAAGCCAAAAGCACACAGTCTATGAGCTCAAAAAACGCTCACATTAAAGCAGTTATAAATAACCCCTAGCTGTTCAAATAATCTCCCTGAAGGAGATATTAACCCCTGATCCTATCGGGGCATAAAGGAGCCACACTGTGACCCTGTATAGCAAAAGTGTATATATAAAAAATGGTCTTACCCTCTAGGATCCATGCTGTGGAACAGGCACAGCCTCTCAAGTGTGACAGTCTTGCAGGGACACTTTGACATGGACCTGGGTGTGTAACAGCAAGCAGTGAAACTCGTCAACACTGGTTGCTCAGGTGCTGTTAGGCGACAGTCTGGATGATTTCACAGAAAAACTTTCCCTGCATCTCCAAACTCTAACTTTCATCAATACTCTCACTGAGAGGTTGACATGATTACTTAAAACTCCAGTCCTTTCTTGAAGGGAACATACCCATTACAGGACTATCTAAATTCTCTGCCACTTCTCTGCCACCTCCTATAGTGACGAAAGGCAAAGAATGACTGGGGGATAGAGGAAGTGGGAGGGATATTTAAGCCTTTTGGCTGCGGTGCTTTTGCCTCCTCCTGGTGGCCAGGTGTTGTATTTCCCAACAGTAAGGAATGAAGTCGTGAACCCTCCCTGCCTTATGGAAGGAAAATAAAGTAAAGTAATTTACAGGGACATGAAACCCAAAAAAATTATTTCAGGATTTAGTTAGAACATACAATTTTAAACAACTTTCCAGTTTACTTCTATTAGCAAATTTGCTTCATTATCTTGGCATGATTTGTTCAAGGAGCCAATGACAATCGGTATATATATACAGCCACCAATCAGCAGCTAGAAACTAGGTTCTGTGCTGATCCTGAGCTTAACTAGATATACCTTTCAGCAAAGGATAAGAAGAGAAAGAAGCAAATTAAATAATAGAAGCAAAGTGGAAAGTTGTTAAAAATGCTATGCTCTTTTTGAATCATGAAATAAACTTTTTGGGTTTTATGTCCTTTAATTTTAATGCTGCTTCGTTACTTATATATTTTATTTTTAGTGTATTATGGTATGCTATTAGTTTTTGTAGTTGATTCTTAGGTATAAGTAATCAATGTTGGGGGAAAAAAGTCACAAAAAATACAACTCATGTAAATAAATAATACAATAGAAATGCATAACATGTTACTTCAAAAAGGTAAAATTGTATTGCTCTTCTTTATTTATTAATTTTTACTTACATATACTTTCTTTTTTTTCAATAAATATTGACTGCTATAATCTAGCAGGTTATACAATTAATTTGGATATATACAGAATCATTTGGTTAGGGTTTAGAATTATGTACATAAATTAATAAATGAAATAGAATTATTTTTTTCACATTTTAATTTATACATATCCAATATGCCTCTATCTTACACTACCCTTGCAATGGTTTTGTTTTAATTTTTATAAAAAACTGGTAAAGAATATTACATTTAAGGTATCCTTTGACACCCGATGCAAACATGAAACCAATTTACAATTGTTGGCTGAGTTTACTGTAAATCATCTGGACAACGTGTATGAAAAAAATCACCTTTTGGTTCCTAAATGCTAATAATAAAAGTCATAGAAAGCCAACACCAATAATTACAATATAAAAATTTTTAGGCAACATTATTTTGTCCAGTTTGAATATAGACATAGATATAAAAATCTCTTCTTTTTAGTTTTGAATCTTCCAAAAATATTGCTCTCTTAAAATGTATGAAAATAGACGGCATTTAAATCGGCGGCACTACATTTTCATGCATTTTTTGATATTTGAAACATTTTAATTGTTTTCATTCTTATTATTTTGAACTTGCAAGAGGAATGTAATACGATGTAAAAAAGTGGTTTACAAGTTTCAGATGATAACGTCTTGTTTCCACAAATAATTCTTGTTGATGTGAGATTTGACCATAGATGAAAGGCAAAGTTCATTGACATGGTCTTTCTAGGTTCTCAGCTGATCTCTACTTGCCCCCTCCTTGTATTTTCTGATCATAAGTACCAGCATGTTTATAACCGGCCACATAGCCACTTTTGTCAACCAGGTCAATGCGGCCAGCTAACCCTTTCCCCTTTCCAGATGGATCGAATCTTTCCTTGTGGCTGCCAGTAAATTTTGACACGTCTGTAAGACGGGAAACAGTTGGAGATGAAATGGTTTTCTATGAGGAAAAGAAAACAAACAAAGTAAAAAGCGGGGTATGATCCCTCTTTGCAGATAATCACATTACTTTAATAATACTATTATTGCTATATAAAACTAGCAAGATTCCAGGTGCATTGTGCATATTTAAATATACAACAGACTAAACAATTACCCACCAGATATTGCTACAGTTAGATTTTCTTTTCACTGTTTGTGTATTTCACATCAATTTTATACATTTTTAAATCTCAAATGATAAATATATTTTAATGAAACCCCACTCAAAAGTTATTGTTTGGACAATTACATAAGTACAACGCATAGAGACTGTTTGCAATTGTTTGGAGTGAGTGCATTTACATGAAAATTGTGATGATTCTGGCTATTAAACCCATCCTCAAACTAACCCAGTGAGATAAAACCATTTTAGAAAAAGTGTAATCCACAAGCCAAACAAATTAGATATAAACAAATTTGTATATTTTCCATACACTTTATCCTTTATCAGTGCTTTTTTTTTTTTTTACAAAAAAGCTGTTACTTGGTTGAGCTTGTGGTGCTGAATGCATAACTAATGAAGAGCAAATGTAACACCAGCTGTGTGTATAGCAGACAATGGTAATGTAGCATATTGATAGCATTAAATGAGAAACGGAAATTGCTCTAAATTGTCACTATCAAACAGGCATAGTAAGAAGCATTAACTGTTTCGTATCCTTATTTTCTCCAATGGCATTAAAGTATATTGTTTGTGATATGTCTCTCCAATAACACTGGTAAATATGAACATAGGTAGTTTTCTCTGCAGGCATTTTTAGTGGTTGCACCACCCCACTAATTTTACTGTCCTGCAAATTTCTAACCTTTCAAAATCCTATCTGAGGGGGTCAGCAATCCTTAACTATTTGCTACTACTCAAAAGATACCAAATGCTCTCAATACTTTGTTGGTAATCTCTTCATCTGAACCCTTTGTTGCTGTAAAGGCCACCATCAACTGTTATTCAATCAACTGTTTTTTTTATAACCCCTTGTAAAGAATCTAATGGTCATCTATGTTAATTATGCATTCTAATTAGACCACTGTTATTTCTTATAACACGTTGAAATTGTGCTTTTGAGATGTTTCTCAAACATGGCGGAAGGTAGTAACTTAAAATATAAATGTGACTAGGGAGCGCTACAAGAATAAGCTAAAGTGTAACATAAATGGACAGGAGACTAATTTAAAAAATATCTTAAATCAATGATTCTACTACTCAAAGAAACAAGTGTAGAAGGTTAACCGCAAATGTAAAATGAGCAGTAAGATACAATGATATTTAAAAATGAAAAATCCAAAAAAGGTAAAAATAAAATAAATAAATAAAAAAGGTAAGTAACTTGTTGAATGTTAAGGTATGTATTATGATCAATTTTTTTTCTATACAATGCAATACTTAGCCCAGTGTCAGATGCAAAATCCCTTAAATCAAGAAAGTCAGTGTTAATATTGTGCCAAGTTAATTTTAACTTTATAGTTGGTCATCAACAAATTTCTTCATGCTATAACAATCACCAGACCAGATTAAAAATCTATATAACGTTAATAGAAATTGATCTCTTACATCACATCTGTTTCAAATTCAGCCATGAGCAAATTAGCATATGTAGGTGCCATATTTGAGCCCAACACAGTGCCTTTAGATAGCATTTTTTCTCAAATCTAAAGTAGTTCATTGGTAGCCAGAAAGCCAATAGTTGTACATCAGGGGGAGAGCCTATAAGGGAATTTATTAAGTTGCCTTTCAAAGGCATGTATTTCTTCCTTGCTATATAGACTATATAAACCAAATTAAATCAGTAAATTATTAGTGGGAATTTATGAGCTGTTTCAATTGGTGAATACAATTTTTAAAGAGTCCAATAAAAACTAAATTTATTTTACCTCATAATTTTTTTTTTTTTTACTTGTTATTGAGAGTTTACAATCCTTACTTTTGGGAATTACATCACCTGGCAACCAGGAGGAGGCAAAGACACCATACACCAGAGTTTATTAATCCCTACTACTTCCCCTTCCGTTCCAGCATTATATATAGCCAAGGATAGGAAGAAGTAAGAAAGAAAATAGGTTACAGAGATGCCAAATGGGACTGCCGCCACCAGAAAAAAATATATGGGTGGGTTAGTGGACTCTCACTACCGAGAAAGAAATTAATTTATCAGGTAAGAATAAATCATGTTTTCTTTCTAATGGTAGTCAAAGTCCACAATCTTTACTTTTGGGAATCAATACCCAAGAGGTGAAGTTCACTAAAATATGGGTGGGATTTGAAAAGAAAAAAGGAAGGTCCTCATTTATCGGGAATCACACCCTGAAAAACCTTACTGCGCAAAGGTTGCCTCAGCCGAAGAAAACACGTGAAAATGATAGAATTTGATGAAAGTATGCAGGGAAGACCAAGTAGCAGCCCTGCAGATCTGTTCTACAGAAGCCTCATTTTTAAAAGCCCAGGAAGTTAAAATTGAACAAGTAGAATGAGCACTGATTCGGCTAGGTGGTTGCTAACCTGCCTCCAAGTAAGCCATACGAATTAAACGTCTCAACCAAAAAGATAAGGAGACGGAAGTCACCTTCTGAACCCTCCGTCTACCTGAATACAGAACAAATAAGCTGGATGACTGGCAAAATTCCTTAGTGACTTGATAATCAAACTTCAATGCCCTGACAATATCCAAATTAGGTAAAAGTATTTTCTTTGAAGACTTTGGATTTAGGCAGTGAGAAGGAACAACAATTTCACTATTAATGTTTTCAACGAAAACTATTTTTGGCAAAAGCCCAGACACCGTACACAACACTGCCTTGCCCTGATGATAAGTCAAATATCGTGGACCAGAAGAAAGAGAAGCCAATTCAGAAACTCTTCTTGCTGAAGAAATTGCCAATAGAAATAAAACATTAAAAGATAAATCTTAATATCCAAAGAATGCATTTGCTAAAATGTAGGAGATTGTTTAACTCTGAGAACTAAGTTAAGATTCCAAGGGGAAGCAATTGGCTTAACTACCAGTCTAATCCAAACAAGAGCCTGAACAAAGTATTGAATATCAGGCAAACAGGCTAATTTCCTATGTAATAGAACTGAAAAGGCAGAAATCTGACCCTTGAGGAAACGGGCTGATAGACACGTGTCTAAACCCTCTTGAAAAAATTGTAAAATCCTTACAGAATGACATTAGAAACCGTGCTTTGAACACCAGGAAATATATATCTTCCAGACCTTGTGATAGATCCATCAGTAACAACCTTATGTGCCTGAATCAAAGTATTAATTAAAGACTCCGAAAAACCTCTCTGAGATAAAATCAAGCATTCAATCTCCAGGAAGTTAAAGGGCCAGTTTACACAGCAATCAGAAGTCTTTGTTCCTAAAGGAAATAAAGTGACTAAAGAAATTAGACATATATAGTTAAACTTGCTAACAATGCATTTTGTAAATGTTAGCTTTTTATTCCTGCTCATGTGAGTATTATCCACTGTGCTGACACTCTCCCAGGAAAGGGCTGAGCTGTGCTTTAGTCTAGCACGCCCACCCTCCAATCAAAGACTGTATGTAAACTCCTATGTCAAATGTATCTTAAAACTGTGCCTGCACAAATCCTCTATTCCTGCTAAACAATGAAAATACATCACCTTTAAAAATTCCTACATTTAATAAATGTCAGAGCTTTTACTGCAGACATCATCTCTGCAAAACGAGCAAAAGAAATCACTTCAGCTAAACTTCTTACAGCCTGCTTATAACCTAATGCAGCAAGACTGAAAGAAATCAGAAATCATTGGAGCTGATATTCTTATCTCTGTATTTATGACACGCTCACTACCCAGTCTTGCTGCATCAGGTTACAAGCAAGCTGAGAAGTTTAGCTGAAGTGATTTCTTTGCTCGTTTTGTGGTATGGTTCTACAGCCCATCCCAGTCTCATCAATCTTACAGAGACAATGTCTGCAGTTAAAGCACTGACATTTATTACACATAGGAATTTGTGAAGGTGATGTATTTTTACTGTTTAGCAGGCAATACATGGCATCCACGGCATCTAAGTAAGTGCAACAGCTATACAATGTATTGAAATATAGCATGCACTCAGGTCATCAGGCAGCTTGTTCCAATAGCTTTTGGAGAGGACGGCACATGTGCAGTGCACTGAGGGGGAGCAACAGCAGACTGGCTGTACGGCCAGAAAATATTCTAAGGGGTTTAGACATTGTTATTGGTAAACAGACATTTCAAAAAAATATTTCTAAATACAGAGCATGATTAAAACAGAATGTTCAGCACCACTATACTCAACTATTCCTGCTATTGTGTTTAAAAATTGAACACTTTTTGGATAAACTGTCCCTTTAAATTGAGAGACTGAAGATTTTGATAGAAGAATGGACCCTAAGCAAGAAGGTCCTGACACAGAGGAAGGCGCCATGTCAGAGCAATGGACATCAGGACCAGATCTGCATACCAAGTCCATCAAGGCCATGACGGAGAAATCAATATTGCAGAGATGCCCTCTTGTTTGAGGTGTGCCACCAACCTGGGCAGAAGCACAACTGGAAGAAACAGGTATACAAGAAGATAATGCCATGGAGTCAATGCATCTGTGAACTCTGCTTGAGGATCCCTCACCCTGGAACTGTAGCGAGGAAGCTTGTAGTTGAGCCTGGATGCCATAAAATCTATCTCTGGACATCCTCAGGTTGAATATATCCTGACTGAGAGACCATTTCCCTGAATGGAGAATTTGGCGGCTCAGATAGTCCGCTTCCCAGTTGTCCACTCCCGGGATATGAATGGTTGAAATTAAACATAAATTTTGGTCTGCCCAAGTGGACTGCGAGTGCCCCCTGATGGTTTATGTATGCCACCGCCATGACGTTGTCTGATTGGAAGTGAATGAAAGGTATTGAGCGGAGTAACGGCCATAACTGAAGGGCATTGAAAAATGCCCTGAGTTCTAGGACATCGAAAGGTTAGTACCACTTCTTGTGCGGACCCTGAGCTCACAGATGACCACAAACCACTCCCCAGACCTAAAAACTGGCGCCCATCAAGATAATCTCCCATGATGGACGTTGACACCACATTCCCCTTGGCACTGGCTCTGGGGACGTCCACCAAGAAAGTGACTGTACTGTGGATTGGTCCAAGTGAATCACCTGCCAAAGTTTAGAGTGGTCCCCGTTCCACTAGCTTAACATGCAGAGTTGTACAGGTCCTAAATGAAACCTGGCAAACTGATGTGCATCCGAAGCCACGACCAAGAGTCCCATAACCTCCATACACTGAGCTACTGAGGGAGAAGGTATTGACTGTAGTTGGCGATAGGCCAACTGAAGCTTTACTTTGTGTTGCTCTGTTAAAAAGAGGTTGATTTCCACCAAATCTATGATCACTCCGAAGAAGGTCACCCTCATGTTGTAAGTGAAAGAGATCTTTGAAACATTTACCTTCCAGCCATGACTGCAAAGAAACCACAGCAGTTTTTCCGTATGCACCACTGCTAAAGATAAAGATGGAGTTTGAACAAAGATATCATCCAGGTAAGGAGCTACAGCTACTTCCTGAGAAGGAATTACAGATAGAAGGGCCCCCAGAACTTTTGTAAAAATTCTGGGAGCAGTACCCAGACCAAATAATAGAGCTGTAAACTGATAATGTTTGTACAAGAAGGCAAACTTGAGAAACGGATGATGATCCTGTCAACATAAATTGACCCTGAAAACCTAAGGGGACGATTGATCTGATAGTTTCCATCGTAAATAATGGGACCCTTAAAAACGTGTTCAGTCTCTTTAAATCTAAAATTAGACGGAAGGTTCCCTCCTTGCTTGGAACAACAAACAGGTTGTAATAAAACTCTGTTCCATCAGAAGGAACTAAACCGATGACACCCATGTTCCTTCAAATCTTTTACGCTGAGAAGAATGGCAACTCTCTGGTCTTTTGGAAATGTGAGACAGAACAAACCTTCCACAATGAGACTTAAAACCTATTCTGTAACCCTGGGTTGCAATTACCATAACCCAAGGATCCTGAAAAGACTGAACCCACACTCCTGAAAAAGGCTTAGTCTCCCCCTACTGGAGCTAAATCTGGATCGGGGGCCACACCTTCATGCGGGCTTAGTCTCTGATGGCTTCTTGGACTGTTTGGACTGGGTTCGGCTTTCAAGTAGGTTTTGAGGACTCCATCCTGTAGGAAGAATTAGATCTCTGATTATTGTGCTGTTGAGAGGGACGAAAACACCCTCCAGGCCTACCCTTAGGTCTAGCCCCCTTACTCCCAGTCACTGTTAAAATAATAGAATCCAAGCCCAGACCGAAAAGGGTCTTACTCTTAAAAGGTAAGGATAATAGTCTAGATTTAGAAACCATGTCCACAGAGAAATACTTTAACCAAAGCGTTCTTCTGGATAGGACCGCTAAAGCCGTATTCTTTGCATTGAGTATGAAGAAGTTTTGTCTAAATTAGATTCCTGAGATTATCTAATAACTTCAGCTAACGACAGTACTGCTCTTGAAAGAAGAACTCGCAGAAATATGCTTTAGCTTTGCTTGCTTGCAGGCAGCAGAGCCATGATAGCCTCAGTAACCACTAATTGCAATTGAGCCCTAAACTGTGGTGCAAACTCTGTTACAACATGCTGAGTAATATACACCGGTGGAGAGACCACCTTAGGAGATGGACCTGGCTCTTGAGAATAGTTCTGTAGAATTGAAGATAAACAGGAACCACAAAGCTGTGCCAGAGGGCAAACTACAACTAGTTTACACAATAAACATTTATCTAGTGTAGGTCATATTCCTATGTACTTATGTACCTTTAAGATAGTTTCTCCTTCTACACATATACCTTTAAAAGGCTGTTCATTCCCCTTCCTCTTTGTGAACACAAGAGAATACATTGCGCTAAGTTCTAACAATGAAGTGATATTTTCTTATCTAAAAATATAGAGATTATTTAAGTTTGTATACACCAATATATACAACAGCCTTTTGTAATAAAAAGCATAAGGTGTACCAGTTATTAAAAAATCTAGGGGGCCCAAATATGTCACAAACATATAAATATATGTCACAATAAATACAGGGAGTGCAGAATTATTAGGCAAATGAGTATTTTGACCACATCATCCTCTTTATGCATGTTGTCTTACTCCAAGCTGTATAGGCTCGAAAGCCTGCTACCAATTAAGCATATTAGGTGATGTGCATCTCTGTAATGAGAAGGGGTGTGGTCTAATGACATCAACACCCTATATCAGGTGTGCATAATTATTAGGCAACTTACTTTCCTTTGGCAAAATGGGTCAAAAGAAGGACTTGACAGGCTCAGAAAAGTAAAAAATAGTGAGATATCTTGCAGAGGGATGCAGCACTCTTAAAATTGCAAAGCTTCTGAAGAGTGATCATCGAACAATCAAGCGTTTCATTCAAAATAGTCAACAGGGTCGCAAGAAGCGTGTGGAAAAACCAAGGCGCAAAATAACTGCCCATGAACTGAGAAAAGTCAAGCGTGCAGCTGCCAAGATGCCACTTGCCACCAGTTTGGCCATATTTCAGAGCTGCAACATCACTGGAGTGCCCAAAAGCACAAGGTGTGCAATACTCAGAGACATGGCCAAGGTAAGAAAGGTTGAAAGACGACCACCACTGAACAAGACACACAAGCTGAAACGTCAAGACTGGGCCAAGAAATATCTCAAGACTGATTTTTCTAAGGTTTTATGGACTGATGAAATGAGAGTGAGTCTTGATGGGCCAGATGGATGGGCCCGTGGCTGGATTGGTAAAGGGCAGAGTCCTTCTCAGACGCAAGCAAGGTGGAGGTGGAGTACTGGTTTGGGCTGGTATCATCAAAGATGAACTTGTGGGGCCTTTTCGGGTTGAGGATGGAGTCAAACTCAACTCCCAGTCCTACTGCCAGTTTCTGGAAGACACCTTCTTCAAGCAGTGATACAGGAAGAAGTCTGCATCCTTCAAGAAAAACATGATTTTCATGCAAGACAATGCTCCATCACACGCGTCCAAGTACTCCACAGCGTGGCTGGCAAGAAAGGGTATAAAAGAAGAAAATCTAATGACATGGCCTTCTTGTTAACCTGATCTGAACCCCATTGAGAACCTGTGGTCCATCATCAAATGTGAGATTTACAAGGAGGGAAAACAGTACACCTCTCTGAACAGTGTCTGGGAGGCTGTGGTTGCTGCTGCACGCAATGTTGATGGTGAACAGATCAAAACACTGACAGAATCCATGGATGGCAGGCTTTTGAGTGTCCTTGCAAAGAAAGGTGGCTATATTGGTCACTGATTTGTTTTTGTTTTGTTTTTGAATGTCAGAAATGTATATTTGTGAATGTTGAGATGTTATATTGGTTTCACTGGTAAAAATAAATAATTGAAATGGGTATATATTTGTTTTTTGTTAAGTTGCCTAATAATTATGCACAGTAATAGTAACCTGCACACACAGATATCCCCCTAAAATAGCTATAACTAAAGACAAACTAAAAACTACTTCCAAAACTATTCAGCTTTGATATTAATGAGTTTTTTGGGTTCATTGAGAACATGGTTGTTGTTCAATAATAAAATTAATCCTCAAAAATACAACTTGCCTAATAATTCTGCACCCCCTGTATATCACAGAATTAACAACATAATCTGAACATCAATGTGCTTGTGTAAATGCTAAGGCTTTATGTTTCACAGTACCTTTTAAGGTTACCCGTATACAGGGATTAACATAAAGTGTCCCAAGGTGACTGTCTATTTTCTAATCGCTGATCGAAGTTCCATGGCTTCAAATCCCTAAATATCAGATGGTGACAAATAGGAGAAGCAATATGTAGAGCATTTTGTAACCTTTGGATGATTTGCTCTTTCAAAGCAGGAGGAGTTGAAATGCCAGATCCATGCAGCCTTTATTCAGCTAGGTCTTCCCAAAACCTTGGCTCCGGTATGATAACATAAAATAGAAAAAGAAAAGAAGGCGCACAGGGCAGGACTCAAGTGAAAAACTTTAATAACAATTAATGCACACGCAAACTAAGTTGCACTTACTAGATAAAGAATATAAAATGCATTCACAGGGAGCGCTGAGATCGTACAGCCGACTTGTCTCACAGGCGTAGTTGGTTTCACGCTAGGCAGAGTTTCCTGTGCCAAATTGCTATAGTAGCTTGTGTGGACAAATAAGCTTATAAGTCACTGTTTGCTCCAGGCAATATGTGATAGCCTAACGCGTGTATTTAAAGGCGCAGCATCCAATCCATAAGAGGGGAAGAGTACAAGGTCCAATTAGACTGGAGGGTGTGTGTAATCACTAATCCCAGCTACGGCTGCACAGTAAGTAAATGGGAGGAGACCCCTTCCTCTTTGCTTGATAATTAGTGTGTATTCAGTGCATCTGGCGCTCACTGCTCACTGAGCCAATCTCTCTTACTCTAAATCCAAACCTATTTTGAGACGGATTCCTCCCTGCTTCGTGGGACACTTCGCTACTAAGGATTGCCTTTTCATCTAGAATTGAATTAAGCTTTATTCATCATCATATGTGGTAACTTATTTGCAACTACTATCAAATGCTAACTCGCGTTAAGTTTACTTTCAGTTTCCTTTGCTATTCAAACCACCGCTTGCTACAGTCTTATCCGATTTCACGGAGACACTTCTGTGAAATAGCAACTTACACAGTAACTCACAGACGCAGCAAGTCATTTCATCTGATACAGGTACTCTGCATTTCCCTCGTATAAAGTGAATCAAGTGCTAACTGTATAATTCTATATGCTCATATTCATCTATATTTGGGACAAAACGTTGAAACTGAATTAACACCATAACTTGGAAGCAATTATTTGCTTATGTTTATCCTTTCTAAATACTAACTGATTCCAAAGTATATTCTATGAACTCTAAGAATACTTTTGTTACAGCTTGCTATAAGTAAAGATTCATATTCACTCAAATTCACTATAATTATCCTGATATAATCAAGTCTCTTCCTCTACAACTTGTAGTCAAATCCAGCTTGTGCTGATTACATTTAACTTAATTTTAACTAGAGACTAAATGCTACTCTTTTTCAAAGTTCAATTCTTCAATATTGAACTAAACAACTTGAGAAGCTACAAACCCATAACTAACCTCTAATTAAAGTGGTTACAGCCTTACAGTGTAAAACTAATGCTTGAGAATTCACCCACAGGGGATCCTTCCACAGTGGATTCAGTCCCAGATTCCATTTCCCACGAGAAAAGTGACTAAACTTAAGTGAAACCGGCCCTCTATGAGAGCAACGATTGGTGTGGTCCCAAAAATTGCTTGTACTATCATCAAGGAAAAACATAATTTATGCTTACCTGATAAATTTATTTCTCTTGTAGTGTATCCAGTCCACGGATCATCCATTACTTATGGGATATTCTCCTCCCCAACAGGACGTTGCAAGAGGATCACCCACAGCAGAGCTGTTATATAGCTCCTCCCCTCACTGTCATATCCAGTCATTCGACCGAAACAAACCGAGAAAGGAGAAACCATAGGGTGCAGTGGTGACTGAAATTTGATTAAAATTTAGACCTGCCTTAAAAGGACAGGGCGGGCCGTGGACTGGATACACTACAAGAGAAATAAATTTATCAGGTAAGCATAAATTATGTTTTCTCTTGTTAAGTGTATCCAGTCCACGGATCATCCATTACTTATGAGATACCAATACCAAAGCTAAAGTACACGGATGATGGGAGGGACAAGGCAGGAACTCAAACGGAAGGAACCACTGCCTGAAGAACCTTTCTCCCAAAAACAGCCTCCGAAGAAGCAAAAGTAACGAATTTGTAAAATTTTGAAAAGGTATGAAGCGAAGACCAAGTCGCAGCCTTGCAAATCTGTTCAACAGAGGCCTCATTTTTAAAGGCCCAGGTGGAAGCCACAGCTCTAGTAGAGTGAGCTGTAATTCTTTCAGGGGGCTGCTGTCCAGCAGTCTCATACGCTAAACGGATTATACTCCAAAGCCAAAAAGACAGAGAGGTTGCCGAGGCCTTTTGACCTCTCCTCTGTCCAGAGTAAACAACAAACAGGTTAGATGTTTGACGAAAATCTTTAGTAGCCTGCAAGTAAAACTTCAATGCACGGACTACGTCTAGATTATGCAAAATATGTTCCTTCTTTGATGAAGGATTAGAGCATAATGACGAAACCACAATCTCTTGATTGATATTCTTGTTAGAAACCACCTTAGGTAAAAACCCAGGTTTTGTACGCAGAACTACTTTATCTGAATGAAAGATCAGGTAAGGAGAATCACAATGTAAGGCAGATAACTCCGAGACTCTTCGAGCCGAGGAAATAGCCATCAGAAAAAGAACTTTCCATGATAGAAGTTTGATATCAATAGAATGAAGGGGTTCAAACGGAACTCCTTGAAGAACTTTAAGAACTAAGTTTAAGCTCCATGGGGGAGCAACAGGTTTAAACACAGGCTTATTTCTAACTAAAGTCTGACAAAATGCCTGAACGTCTGGAACGTCTGCCAGACGCTTGTGTAAAAGAATAGACAGAGCAGAAATCTGTCCCTTTAAAGAACTAGCTGATAATCCTTTATCCAAACCCTCTTGGAGGAAGGACAATATTCTAGGAATCCTAACCCTACTCCATGAGTAATTCTTGGATTCACAACAATGAAGATATTTACGCCATATCTTGTGGTAAATTTTCCTGGTGACAGGCTTTCGTGCCTGTATTAAGGTATCAATTACTGACTCGGAGAAGCCACGCTTTGATAGGATCAAGCGTTCAATCTCCATGCAGTCAGTCTCAGAGAAAGTAGATTCGGATGATTGAAAGGACCTTGTATTAGAAGGTCTTGTCTCAGAGGCAGAGTCCATGGTGGAAAGGATGACATGTCCACTAGGTCTGCATACCAGGTCCTGCGTGGCCATGCAGGTGCTATCAATATCACTGAAGCTCTCTCCTGTCTGATTTTGGCAATCAGACGAGGGAGCAGAGGAAACGGTGGAAACACATAAGCCAGGTTGAAGAACCAAGGCGCTGCTAGAGCATCTATCAGTGCCGCTTCTGGGTCCCTGGACCTGGATCCGTAACAAAGAAGCTTGGCGTTCTGGGGAGACGCCATGAGATCCAGTTCTGGTTTGCCCCAACGTAGAACCAATTGAGCAAACACCTCCGGATGGAGTTCCCACTCCCCCGGATGAAAAGTCTGACGACTTAGAAAATCTGACTCCCAGTTCTCTACCCCTGGGATATGGATCGCTGACAGGTGGCAAGAGTGAGTCTCTGCCCAGCGAATTATCTTGGAGACTTCTGACATCGCTAGGGAACTCCTGGTCCCCCCTTGATGGTTGATGTAAGCCACAGTCGTGATGTTGTCCGACTGAAATCTGATGAACCTCAGTTTTGCTAACTGAGGCCAAGCCAGAAGAGCATTGAATATTGCTCTTAACTCCAGAATATTTATTGGAAGTAGTTTCTCCTCCTGAGTCCATGAGCCCTGAGCCTTCAGGGAGTTCATACCTTTGGACAGATGGATCCGAGATAACCACCAGAGAAGAGAAGCTCTGGTTTCCTGGTCCAGATTTAGTAGAGGGGACAAATCTTTGTAATCCCCATTCCACTGGCTGAGCATGCATAACTGCAGTGGTCTGAGATGCAGGCGCGCAAATGGCACTATGTCCATCGCCGCCACCATTAAGCCGATTACTTCCATGCACTGAGCCACCGTGGGGCGCGGAATGGAGTGAAGAACACGGCAAGCATTTAGAAGTTTTGATAACCTGGACTCCGTCAGGTAAATTTTCATTTCTATAGAATCTATCAGAGTCCCTAGGAAGGAAACCCTTGTGAGAGGGGATAGAGAACTCTTTTCTTCGTTCACTTTCCACCCATGCGACCTCAGAAATGCCAGGACTATCTCTGTATGAGACTTGGCAATTTGAAAGCTTGACGCCTGTATCAGGATGTCGTCTAGGTAGGGAGCCACCGCTATGCCTCGTGGCCTTAGAACCGCCAGGAGTGAGCCCAGAACCTTTGTAAAAATTCTTGGGGCTGTAGCCAACCCGAATGGGAGCGCTACAAACTGGTAATGCCTGTCTAGAAAAGCAAACCTCAGGAACCGATGATGATTCTTGTGAATCGGAATGTGAAGGTAAGCATCCTTTAAGTCCACTGTGGTCATGAACTTGACCCTCTTGGATCATGGGTAGGATGGTTCGAATAGTTTCTATCTTGAATGATGGAACTCTGAGGAATTTGTTTAGGATCTTTAAATCCAAAATTGGTCTGAAGGTTCCATCCTTTTTGGGAACCACAAACAGATTTGAATAAAATCCCTGTCCTTGCTCCGTCCGCGGAACTGGATGGATCACTCCCATTACAAGGAGGTCTTGCACGCAGCTTAGAAATGCCTCCTTCTTTATCTGGTTCGCAGTTAATCTTGAAAGGTGAAATCTCCCTTGTGGGGGAGAAGCTTTGAAGTCCAAAAGATATCCCTGAGATATGATCTCCAATGCCCAGGGATCCTGAACATCTCTTGCCCACGCCTGGGCGAAGAGAGAGAGTCTGCCCCCTACTAGATCCGTTGTCGGATAGGGGGCCGCTCCTTCATGTTGTCTTGGAGGCAGCAGCAGGCTTTCTGGCCTGCTTGCCCTTTTTCCAGGCCTGGGTAGGTTTCCAGGCCTGCTTAGATTGAGCAAAAGTTCCCTCTTGTCTTGAGGTAGAGGGAGTTGATGTTGCACCTGCCTTGAAGTTTCAAAAGGCACGAAAATTAGACTGTTTGGCCTTTGATTTGGCCCTGTCCTGAGGAAGGGTATGACCCTTACCTCCAGTAATGTCAGCAATAATTTCCTTCAAACCAGGCCCGAATAAGGTCTGCCCCTTGAAAGGAATGTTGAGTAATTTAGACTTCGAAGTCACATCAGCTGACCAGGATTTAAGCCATAGCGCCCTGCACGCCTGGATGGCGAATGCAGAATTTTTAGCCGTTAGTTTAGTCAAATGAACAACGGCATCAGAAATAAAAGAGTTAGCTAGCTTAAGTGTTCTAAGCTTGTCAATAATTTCAGTCAATGGAGCTGTATGGATGGCCTCTTCCAGGGCCTCAAACCAGAACGCCGCCACAGCAGTGACAGGCGCAATGCATGCAAGGGGCTGTAAAATAAAACATTGTTGAATAAACATTTTCTTAAGGTAACCCTCTAATTTTTTATCCATTGGATCTGAAAAAGCACAACTGTCCTCGACAGGGATAGTGGTACGCTTTGCTAAAGTAGAAACTGCTCCCTCCACCTTAGGGACTGTCTGCCATAAGTCCCGTGTAGTGGCATCTATTGGAAACATTTTTCTAAATATCGGAGGTGGGGAAAAGGGCACACCGGGTCTATCCCACTCCTTACTAATGATTTCTGTAAGCCTTTTAGGTATTGGAAAAAAATCAGTGCTCGCCGGCACTGTATAGTATTTATCCAGCCTACACAATTTCTCTGGCATTGCAATTGTGTCACAGTCGTTCAGAGCAGCTAATACCTCCCCAAGCAATGTACGGAGGTTCTCAAGCTTAAATTTAAAATTAGAAATCTCTGAATCAGGTCTCCCCGATTCAGAGACGTCACCCACAGACTGAAGCTCTCCGTCCTCAGGTTCTGCATATTGTGACGCAGTATCAGACATGGCTCTTACAGCATCTACGCGCTCTGTATCTCGTCTAACCCCAGAGCTATCGCGCTTGCCTCTTATTTCAGGCAATCTGGCTAATACCTGTGAATGGGTATTATTCATGATTGCAGCCATGTCCTGCAAAGTAATCGCTATGGGAATCCCTGATGTACTTGGCGCCATATTAGCGTGCGTCCCTCGAGCGGGAGGCGAAGGGTCCGACACGTGGGGAGAGTTAGTCGGCATAACTTCCCCCTCGACAGACCCCTCTGGTGACAATTCTTTTATAGATAAAGACTGATTTTTACTGTTTAAGGTGAAATCAATACATTTAGTACACATTCTCCTATGGGGCTCCACCATGGCTTTTAAACATAATGAACAAGTAGTTTCCTCTGTGTCAGACATGTTTGTACAGACTAGCAATGGGACTAGCAAGCTTGGAAAACACTTTAAACCAAGTTAACAAGCAATATAAAAAACGTTACTGTGCCTTTAAGAGAAACAAATTTTGCAAAATTTGAAATAACAGTGAAAAAAGGCAGTTACACAAACGAATTTTTTACACTGTATGTAACAAGTTAGCAGAGCATTGCACCCACTTGCAAATGGATGATTAACCCCTTAATACCAAAAACGGAATAATAAATGACAAAAAACGTTTTTAAACACAGTCACAACAACTGCCACAGTCTACTGTGGTTGTTACCCTCCTCAAACACGACTTTTGAAGCCTTTAGAGCCCTTCAGAGATGTCCTGTATCAAGCAGAAGGAAGCTGAATGTCTCTGTCTGTAATTTTAGCTGCGCAGAAAAGCTCTAAAATAGGTCCCTCCCACTCATATTACAACAGTGGAAAACCTCAGGAAACTGTTTCTAGGCAAAATTCAAGCCAGCCATATGGAGAAAAAACTAGGCCCCAATAAGTTTTGTCACGATTAACATGCCAGCAAACTTTTTATATTACACTTTTATAAGAGTATGTATCTCTGTTAATAAGCCTGATACCATTCGCTATTAAATCACTGCATTTAGGCTTAACTTACATTAATCCGGTATCAGCAGCATTTTTCTAGCAAGTTCCATCCCTAGAAATATGTTTACTGCACATACCTTATTGCAGGAAAACCTGCACGCCATTCCCTCTCTGAAGTTACCTCACTCCTCAGAATATGTGAGAACAGCAATGGATCTTAGTTACTTCTGCTAAGATCATAGAAATCACAGGCAGATTCTTCTTCTAATGCTGCCTTTGATAAAACAGTACACTCCGGTACCATTTAAAAATAACAAACTTTTGATTGAAGTTAAAAACTAACTATAATACACCACACTCCTCTTACTACATCCATCTTTGTTGAGAGTTGCAAGAGAATGACTGGATATGACAGTGAGGGGAGGAGCTATATAACAGCTCTGCTGTGGGTGATCCTCTTGCAACGTCCTGTTGGGGAGGAGAATATCCCATAAGTAATGGATGATCCGTGGACTGGATACACTTAACAAGAGAAATATGTTTCTAACGCAACATAAACATATGTAATTATGTGTACATTTATTTCAAGCACACCACTACTCTAGTGTAAACCCCCTCCTGTACGACGACTGACAATGTCAGAGAGAGAGCCGAGACACAGTTGCAACACTTCCCAGACAGCTAGACCGGAAAATGATGGAGCCCGACAGAGCACACTAAACATTTCTTGCAGTGCGAAGATGGCCCCCCCATCCCCATGATGTACAGAGCATGACCACGGACCTGTGTAAACTCAGCGCTCCTATGTGAAGTGCTAAGTGAAACAATGCCGCTGGTCATCCTGACTAGAAGTGTGCAAGCTCCCCATCACTCCAAAATAAAAACAACACCGGAACACTGAGGAAAGACCAGTGGATCAGAGTAAGTGGCGGTTCTGAATAATAGGGACCACAAGTCCTTTCACACATCATCAAACCCCCACCGGAGTAGACAAATAAAAAGGAGACTTATTCACAGTGGTGAATAAGCAGGGTCTCCAGATCTCCCCAATGTACTGGTCATGAACAGCCTGAGACTCTATTCCCTAGGCTGATAGAGGATGGGAAAATACAATCCCCTGTTATGAGAACCCCAGACCAGACACTATGGAGATAAGAATAATTGTTCTAGTCAGGGTAACTATAAGCCCCAGCACTTATTAAGTGCCTTATTGGGGATGAAAGTGGAGCCCAGTGAAAGTTACTTACCCCATCCAAATCCACTCTTGGGCACGGGATAAATAACCAGCCATTGCAAGTAGCATTTTTTTTTATTTAAACTGCACTAGGCAGTTTTGGGGGGCTAAAGTTGGCCGGTGTGGGGTGTTAGAAAAAAATAAGATGCTATCTTTTTAGAAAATCAATTGTACCTTTATCAATAAAGTTAAAAATCTTGAGTTGTATGTATTGTTTTCTAATTGATGTCTCAAATAATAAATCATACGTCTCATTTGGTATTACTGTTTTATTAATGTACCCTTAATGGGACAGTAAAGTCAAAATTAAACTTTCGGGATTCAAATAGAAAATACAATTTTAAACAATTTTCCAATTTACTTTTATAATCTAATTTGCTTTGTGCTCTTGGTATTGTTAAAAAGCATACCTAGGTGAGTTAAGGAGCAATAATGTACTACTGGGAGCTAGCTGCTGACTGGTGGCTGCATATATATCCCCCTTGTCATTGTCTCAACTGGTGTGTTCAGCTAGCTCCCAGTAGCAAAGGGTAACATAACAATGGAGCACATTTTACAAACAGAATAATTTTGACAATAGTTTTTTTAATACATTTTTAATACTTTTCTATAGATATTACCATTAGAGGCATAGTGCAATACTGTCATCAGAAAGGTAATAGTTGTTTTAAATAAATATAGCATTTGCATTTTACAACACAAAAATCAAACCATAGACACAGATAGAGAAGATGGTGACTTACTGACAGGGAAAATTGTAATTTGTTTATTTAAAACAAATATTAATGAAACCGTTTAGATTTCAGAATAATTCTGGATTTTGGAATTCCAGATTTAGGGATTTGTACCTATATTTTAAATGTATTTGTTGTATTTCTGCAACACTATCAACCATTACATTTTTGTGTTTCTTTTCTGAGAGGTCACCGGCCTATTATTCGGTATCAGAAATGTTCCCAAATGTGGCAAATTGCATACTGTCCACACATAAATACCAAGTTGAAAAATGATGTCAATGCAATGCAGTGGTACTCAATAGAATATATTAAATACATAAATAAAAAAAACTATCATGGTATGGCAAATATGAATGGAAAATGTTGGTAGCATGATGAAATACCTTTAAAGGGACATTACAGTATTTTTCTTTGTTGCATTGAAAAAAAAAAAAACACATAATTAATAATAAAGTTTTTTTCCTATTTTTTTTACAATGTCAATGTGCTAAAAAGGTTTTGTTTTATTCCTTGGGAGGGGTCACAGTCCTCCAATAGAGTTGTGGGAGGGCTAGCTGGGCACAGACAACCACTTCCTATTATATTCAAATCAAAATGAGCAGAATTAACATAACCATTTACATGAACAAATATCTATTTAAACAGTGCTCTTTTATATTCATAACAAAACGTTATTTTCTTTTTTTCTTACCGTTACTCCTGTGATTTTTGGTGTTTTGCCTTCAACTAACTTGTATATCTTTTCAGTAGCTTCTTCTTTGCTATGTTGCCTGAACTTTTTTGCCGAGAGCTCTTGAAGTGCATCCTGGAACTGTTGGAAAGTAATTGTTCTTGAAGATGGTCCCCTACGATATAAAGAAACAACCTTTAGTGCATGACTTTTTCAAGATCTACAAATGGAATGAATACAAACTTTATAATAAAGAAAATTTAGATTAGAACTGAGGATAAAAAATCCCAACATTGTAGATATCTTTATAGATTAAAGGGATATAGAACCTAAAACATTTCCTTTGCCATTCAGACAGAGCATAGCATTTAAAAAAAAATTCCAATTAACTTCTATCATCAAATTTGCTTTGTTCCCATGATATTCTGTATTGAAGAGATACCTAGGTAGGCAGCTGTAGCACTGCATGGCAGGAAATAGTGCTGCCATATAGTGCTCTTGCAAATGGATAACATCCTTGCAAAACTGCTGCCATATAGTGCTCCAGAAATAGGCTGGCTCCTAAACTTATGTCCTTGCTTTTTAACAAAAGATATCAAGATAATTAAAAAAAATGATAATAGAAGTAAATTAGAAAGTTGTTTAAAATTTCATGCTCTATTTGAATCATTAAAGAGAAAATGTTGGGTTTCATATCCCTTTAAGTAAGTTTTCTGAAAAGGCTCTTTTATTATAGCGTTATAAGTATTAACAATAGAATTAGTATTAAATAAAGGTAAATAAGGTAAACATTTTTATGCTCAACAAAAGAAAAAAACTGGACTAATGGCACTACTATATAAACTTAGGATTCTCTGTTTGTAGTCGTAGTGTGCAATTGCACTTGTTAATAATTCTCAGAGTGAGGTGCTGTGTACTATTTTTCTAAAAAGAAGGAGACAATTTTTAATCCTAAAATAAAAAAATGGGGTACACTGGATAGCACTCTTGCCTAAGGGATGCTGGCTTGAGAGTTAGAACAGAGGTTCTTAGGAGGAATAACGGTAATAACCGTAGCAAATTAAAATATAACCTTTATTAGGATAGAAATTAAAAACTATGCTCCACAAACAAACATATATGGTTACATTAAAAACACAAGATGTGGCTGAGATTGAAATAATCTGAAAGTCCACTTGCGTGCAAAAGGATTGCCAAGGGGGTTTATCTCCACCCTAAAATATAATGATTCGTAACTAAAGGGTTTATTCTCACCCTAGGATGTAATAATCCATAGCTAAGAGCAAATTCCCTTAAATACACAATTAAAGTACAGATGATGGAGAGTCACTATCGTAGATATCACACACAACCAACTATGGCTATTTGTTAATTTTACATGAATTTCTAGCGTATTCACATAAATTATGGGTAATTCATGTGGCGGTTGGTTGGAATTATTCTGATGTGCTTTTTGATCAACTCATTCAGGCCCATTTATCAAAGGGCTTGCGGACCTGATCCGACACTGCGGATCAGGTCCGCAAGACCTCGCTAAATGCGGAGAGCAATACGCTCTCCGCATTTAACATTGCACCAGCAGCTCACAAGAGCTGCTGGTGCAACGCCGCCCCCTGCTGACTCGCGGCCAATCGGCCGCCAGCAGGGAGCTCTCAATCAACCCGATCGTATTCGATCGGGTTGATGTCCGGCGATTCCTGTCCGCCTGTTCAGAGCAGGCGGACAGGGTTATGGAGCAGCGGTCTTTAGACCGCTGCTTCATAACTTGTGTTTCTGGCGAGTCTGAAGACTCGCCAGAAACACGGCCCTTCAAGCTCCGTACGGAGCTTGATAAATGGGCCTGATTGAGTTAGTGTGAAGTTACAGTGTGATTGTTTGATCATAAGAGGGATGAGAATAATATTCTGGGCTTCTTGTTGTACAGAGTAATATATTTAGATAAACATCTGTTGTTTAGTTCCATTAATATTACTCGATTTCTAAATCTCTTAGATTGGCCTTTCTATATATACTCCTCTATATAGATTCTAATAACAATTGAATATGAATTTTACTTACTTGTGCCATACTATATAGATGTTTATAAACTCTATAAGTGTGTTGATACCGGGAGCAACCTATAGATATTTAGATATTGAAAAGCCGGGACAACTTGTCTGCAGTATTAATAGCCAAATACCGATGCACCACTAACCAGTGAAAGGCAAAATAGAGCCTCCTATTAGCAAATACAATTGGCTAACCACACTTCATATTAAATAGTATTATAAAACCTTGTACAAGTTTCACTTGATGTCAAACAATTTGTAATACAGTAATGGTATGCCTGAAGTTATATACTTGTGACATTACATGGTGATTATATACTAAGGTTATAGAAAACGATCTGCCAATGATTTAATGTGGAGAAGTATAACATTATAAAATAAATTCTGGTTACAGTAAGTTTGCCATCACTCGGTATCAACACACTTATAGAGTTTATAAACATCTATATAGTATGGCACAAGAGTAGAGGAGTATATATAGAAAGGCCAATCTAAGAGATTTAGAAATCGAGTAATATTAATGGAACTACACAACAGATGTTTATCTAAATATATTACTCTGTACAACAAGAAGCCCAGAATATTATTCTCATCCCTCTTTTGATCAAACAATCACACTGTAACTTCACACTAACTCAATGAGTTGATCAAAAAGCACATCAGAATAATTCCAACCAACCGCCACATGAATTACCCATAATTTATGTGAATACGCTAGAAATTCATGTAAAATTAACAAATAGCCATAGTTGGTTGTGTGTGATATCTACGATAGTGACTCTCCATCATCAGTACTTTAATTGTGTATTTAAGGGAATTTGCTCTTAGCTATGGATTATTACATCCTAGGGTGAGAATAAACTCTTTAGTTACGAATCATTATATTTTAGGGTGAAGATAAACCCCCTTGGCAATCCTTTTCCACGCAAGTGGACTTTCAGATTATTTCAATCTCAGCCACATCTTGTGTTTTTAATTTAACCATATATGTTTGTTTGTGGAGCATAGTTTTTAATTTCTATCCTAATAAAGGTTATATTTTAATTTGCTACGGTTATTACCGTTATTCCTCCTAAGAACCTCTGTTCTAACTCTCAAGCCAGCATCCCTTAGGCAAGAGTGCTATCCAGTGTACCCCATTTTTTAATCTAAGGATTAAAAATGGTCTCCTTCTTTTTAAACATTTTTATGCTGTCTATGTTAATCAAATGATAAATTCCAAAACCAAATGTCTTTTAATTATGAGAATGATGAGATCTGTATCTGAATGTATTAGGATTTAAAGAAAAACAATAAATTAAGAACCAATGGCATTTTTTAAAAATTGCAAAAACTGTAATAATAAAAGTCCCTACAAATGTTTTAAATATTTGGTCCCAGCAACCATCTCAGCATGGATCCACTCCTCTAGCTACATTGCATACTGCTTCAAGGTGTGACAGTGCATTTAGGGTTCACAATTTAAGGTTCCAGGTTTAGCTTTTAAGCTGCCATGGTAACCTGGTGCCATGAATTTGTCATGCCCTGTAACACTAAGAGGACATTGTATTATGTTCCTTTACTCTTTATGATCATTTTAATCAATTCATCAATTTATATTTTTAAATAGTAGAATAATAAAAAAAATAAGCTTAATTAATATTTCTTGATTATAGCAGCAAATGTTTTAGATGTAAAGATTATAGTTAAAATTAGATTTTCCATTAGTTACATTCCTAGCAAAAACTAGACTCCAATTTTCAAACATGATAAAAATCCATTATTAACCCTTTCCTGTCGGGACTTCTTTGTCTACATATGAACAAAGTTGTGATGTAAACAAACAAGCAACAGTTGAAATCAAGCGATCGTTGATGGGATTGTGTGATTTCAATGATGGGATTTGGTTGAAGGAACAGTAATGCACAACTGGAAACTAGCAGAAAAGCCAATAACAGGAATGTATGTGCAGTCACCAATTAGTAGCTAGATTCCATCAGTGTTTTGCTGATCCTGAGCAAAATGATGTATTTTTTAGCAAAGGATACCAAGAGAACGAAGCAAATTAGATAATGTTAATCAGAAAGCTCTATCTGAATCATTAAAGTTTAATTTTGAATTTACTGTCCCGTTAAGGGAGCATTAGTAAAACAGGAATGCCAAATGAGAAATAGTATGATTTATTATTTGAGACATCAATTAGTAATCAAATTTGTATCATTCAGACCATTAACAATAAAACAAAATGTATGCTTACCTGATAAATGAATTTATTTCCGGGTTTTGGTGAGTCCACAACGTCATCATTTACTGTTGGGAATATCACTCCTGGCCAGCAAGAGGAGGCAAAGAGCACCACAGCAAAGCTGTTAAGTATCACTTCTCTTCCCACAAACCCCAGTCATTCGACCGAAGGGAAATGGAGAAAAAGGGGTAACACAAAGGTGTAGAGGTGCCTGAGGTTTAGTAAATGAATAACTGTCTTAAAATAAAGGGCGGGTCGTGGACTCACCATATCCGGAAATAAATACATTTATCATCAGGTAAGCATAAATTTTGTTTTGTTTCCTAAGATATGTCCACAAAATCATCATTTACTGTTGGGAACCAATACCCAAGCTAGAGAACACAGATGACTAGGGAGGGACAAGACAGGTAGACCTAAATAGAAGGCACAACCACTTAAAGAACCTTTCTCCCAAAAGAAACCTCAGCCGAGGCAAAAGAATCAAATTTGAAAATTTCGAAAAAGAATGTAGAGAAGACCAAGTTGCAGCCTTGCAAATCTGTTCCACAGAAGCTTCATTTTTGAAAGCCCCAGAAAAAAGGAAATCAGTCCTCGGAATTAACCGTAATTCTCTCAGGAGGCTGCTAACCAAAATGATATACTTCTCAACCAGAAAGAAAAAGAAGTAGCAGACGCTTTCTGACCTTTACACTTTACAGAGAAACAACAAACAAGGCAGAGGACTATAAAAATCCAGTCACCTGAGATAGAATCTTAGAGCACGCACACATCCAAATTGTGCAACAAATGTTCCTTATAAAAAGAAGGATTAGGACATAGAGAAGGAACAACAATTTCCAGATTAATGTTTCTAACCGAAACCACTATAGGAAGAAATTCCAACTTAGAACGAAGAACAGCCTTATCAGTATGAAAAATCAAATAAGGCGAATCATACTGCAACGCCGAGACTCTCCGAGCAGAAAAAATAGGAATAAAAAACAAAACCTTCCAAGATAAAAGCTTAATATCTATGGAATACAATGGCTCAAACTGAGCCTACTGCAAGACCTTAAGAACAAGGTAAATGCTCCAAAAGGAGCAACAGACTTAAACACAGGCCTGATACTAACCAGGGCCTGACAAAAGATTACACATTCGCCAGACCCTTGAATATTAAAAAGGGAAATGCAGAAAACTGAAAAAACGTTCTCTAGACCTACCCAGAGAAAGGACAAAAACTCTAGGAATCCTGACCCTACTTTCAAGAGTAGCCCTGGGATTCACACCAATAAGGGAATTACGCCATACTGTATGGTAAAAGTTACCAGTAACATGCTTACGAAACTGAATCATGGTCACAATGATCGATTCAGAAACCCACGCATAGACAGAACTAAGCATTCAATCTCCAAGCATAAAGCTTCAGAGAAAATAAATTTGAAATGAAGGAATTAGAAGGTCCTTCCTCAGGATCAACCACCAAGGTGGAAGAGATACATCTCTGCTAGGTCTGCATGCCAGAACCAGCAAGATTATACAGGAACTACTAAAATACAGCTGCTCACTCCTATACGAGCAATGACTCGTGGAAGGAGATCAAAACAGAGGAACATGGATGTTAGACTAAAGTCCCAAGTAACCGCCAGATAATTTAACAGAGCAGCCTGCTGATCTCCTGACCTATAAACTTACCTTGGAAGCTTGGCAAAATGTCATCTCCAACTCCAGAACCCCCCTATTAGAGGGTTAACCTGGGGAACACCTCCGGAAGAAGTGCCCACTCCCTGGGGGAAAAAAAATCTGACTTCTGAATAAGTCCGGTCCCGGTATCCACTCCTGAAACATGAATAGTGGATAGAAAACAAATGTGAGCTCCCGCCCACCGAACAATCCTCCAAGCACCAAGGCAAAGAGAATGACTGGGGTTTATGGGAAGGGATACTTAGCAGCTTTGTTGTGGTGCTCTTTGCCTCCTCCTGCTGGCCAGAAGTGATATTCCCAATAGTAAATGATGACGTTGTGGACTGACCATATCTTAGGAAATAAAATGGCATTAAGGTGATTTTTATTTATCATCAAATAAGCTTATGTATATTACTTATAAATTGTTAATAAAATATTCCCATATAGGAGATTGGATTTTTTTATTTCATGAAGTGTGAAAATAATTGGATGGCAAAGTGTAGTAGAACTCTCCTGCCTTTGCTATACATCAGTTTGTTTCAATTTTAGATTGACCATAAACAATGATTAAATTGTATGTTGAGGTGAATTGTATGAGCTGCACAACAAACTATATAATTTAGACTTCAGATTGATAAAGTATGTACACTATTCTAATTTTCTAAACTTCTAAATATATTTTTCTATTAAACTAAGGGGAAAAAAGATGGTTGCCTAGAGATTCCATTTACAATCCAGTTCCAATTAACTCATCCAGCACTGGAGTAGTATTATACAAATAAAGACTGACTTAGTGACTTTAAGAGTATAAAATATAATATACATAATATAGCAGCAGCCATATAGCTAAGATACAAGAGCAATGGGTATGCCAAGTAACTAGGCATAAGCAGCAGTGCAGCACCAAACACACTATAAAAAAAAAAAAAAGGTCTCTCCTATGCCCCATTTCAACAGTGTGTTCAATAGGACATAGAAGAGAGAACATTTATTTCCTTTTATAGAACTTTTAACTAATATCCTAATATATATATATATATAAATCAAACCACTGCACTCCCTTGCTGTGCAAATCCGCAGGTGCTCAGTCCATAGAAATAGACACACTGTATAGTAAACCAGGCACTCTTGCTTAATTCAAAAAAATTATTTATTATCTGGTATTTCGGTCCTCACATTGGACCTTTGTCAAGGGTACAAATCTGTCAAAACAGTACACAGCTAATCACAAAAAGTTCTACTTACATATTTACAATGTCACACATGGAAACACAGAACAAATCATCAAACCAGAAGTGATTTCATACCTGATCTGGGCCCGGCTATCACATACTTCCCCTTTATTAACCAAAGACTTTAAAGCCCCCAGGCCAAACAACAAGCCAATCAGAGCAGTAAGCAGAAAAAACTATCGCCCTGACAACCAGCAAGCAGAAAAAAGTGAACACTACCTGCAGCAAAATAAAAATATACTTGCAACTAAAAAAAATAAAAAATTAAGATATATCTAGAGCCGGATCAGAGAGTGACAGACACTTACGGAATACAAATCTATTACAAAAGTCTAAACCTAAACATAATATAGATGGAAGTGTCACAAGCATTGAAAAAATTATTTACTCAGTACTATGCTCCTAAGCATAAATATTTAATCTCGCTTCAAACACAGCAAAAATATAGTGTAACAGTGGATCTCCATCTCTCATAGAGAAAACAGCAAGGGAGTGCAGTGGTTCGATTTATATTGTACCCGTTTCCTTTTTGCACTCCTATTGATTGCCTTATATATCTCTTGTTACACAACAAGGTTAACAGTGATATGGAAGATTTCCTTACCAAGGCAGGAGCAACTACAGAGCATGCAGAGACACTGGCCTCTATTTCTCAAAGGTCTTGCGGACCTGATCCGACAGTGCGGATCAGGTCCGCAAACCTCGCTAAATGCGGAGAGCAATACGCTCTCTGCATTTAACATTGCACCAGCAGCTCACAAGAGCTGCTGGTGCAACGCCCCCCCCTTCTGACTCGCGGCCAATCAGGGGGGTGTCAATCAACCCGATCGTATTCGATCGGGTTGAATTGCGGCGATGTCTGTCCGCATGCTCAGAGCAGGCGGACAGGTTATGGAGCAGCGGTCTTTGTGACCGTTGCTTCATAACTGCAGGCTTGCCAGAAACATGGGGCATCAAGCTCCATTCGGAGCTTGATAGATATGACCCACTGTCTCTAACAGATGAGGAGGCTGAACAGATTTTATTTTCTGAATCATTCAGTGATGCTATAGGATCTAACCGTCCTGTAGACATACATAATTAGCTGATACAGTTAAGAAAGAAGGAAATTGAGTTAGATTTGCATGGTATAACTATTTCTGAATATCATAGAATTAAGAGAATTCCAAGGGGTTTTCGTATTAAAAATACACCCACAATTGGCAGAAATAATCCTGAATTCTGCCGCAATTGGTGCGCTATTTTAAACAAATGTGCACTTGATTTGATGCTTATTGTGATTAAAGAGGTAGGGAGAGAATTTCAGGGGTGAGGGTATTAGAAGGTGCAATGTATATACTGTATTTAGTGTATGAAGAAATATTTATGGTATGAGGAGGTGTAATATATACTGTTATTCTTTATAAAGGTAACACTGAATATTGGGACAGGGGTCAGCCAAACAGGGGACAGTGTATACATTGGGAGGGGAATAAGAGTGGTTGGATGTGGGTCCCCGCATATTTGTCTTGTCCGGGGCCCTGCAAATGCTAAGGGTGTCCCAGATTCCACCAATGACTGTGTGGAATATAACAGTATTAAAGGGATGGTAAACTCATGTAAATTACAATTACATATTTACATTAGTATGTTTACAAATTACAAAACCGCATTATCCTTTTTTTTATATTTATATGCATTTTATTGTAAATTTTAATTATCTTCTATAACCTTTTTGCGCCGCATCTCTCCGCCTCGCTCCGCCCCTCTTATCTTTCTCTAACACTATTCTGTGCTTTGTCCTGTCTCCACCCTCTATTCATGTCAGAGTGTTCGCTCGCTCCCGATATTACTGGCACTGTTCCAAGTAAAGAATGTATCGTATACTAATAGTATACGATACAGTGCTTACTTTAGCGTGCCGTGCGTGCCGTATGGAAAATAACATAACACGCATGCATCACATATAACTTGCACGCGCAAAATCTTCTAAGGATTTATAGGCTGTTGATTGGGTCTTACGATCTAAGGTTTTGCTCGTTAAGGCGCATGCGCAAAAAATTGTATTGCAGGAAGCCTGTCTGGCGACAGGATTGTTCATTGGACACAGAATTGAAAAATCAATGTGACGTCACGGTGGGATGGCGATTTTACGGAACCTATATATTCTTTGTTATTAAATTGTAAGCAACTGTATATATGATGTTTAAATGGAAATTTCTTGTGAAGATGTATTGTAAATCGACAATATTGATAAAATATTATGCCTATACTGAGTTTACCATCCCTTTAAGTCTGGAGGGGATAAAATAAATAAAGTTCAATGCAAAGTTTTTTGTTACACATAACTTAACATTTTATAAATAAATATTTTTAAATAGGACAATTTAAATATTTTACAAGAGTTGTTTTGCACAGAGTTTTCAAATTCAGAGTTACCCAAATTAGTTTGAAATGCAGTTACCACATGTTTTTTCCCCAGTGCCTTTGTATCATGTTTGTCCCACAGCAGTATTCTAATCCAGTGATTTCAACCTTTTTTTTAATTAAAAAATCCTGCGGCACACCACCATCCCAAAATTTTACAAAATCACACATTGTAGCCTAATACAGTATATACAATATATATATTACATATAGAAGGGGTGAATGACATGGAGGAGGTTTTTTTAAAAACAAAAAGTACAAACACCCGTATAAGAACTGAATATCCAAATAGGAAAAGAAGTTTTAAACAGGCTTCAATTCAACAACCTAGGCACCATCAAAATAATAAATCAAAGGATGATGGTTTCCATTTTTCTCATGGTCCTAGAGGAAACTCTCAAAATTGGCGCAGAAGGGACTCTAATAATTATAACCATTACCCTGATCATTTGTATAATGAAAAAACTTCAAATAAAGACAGAGAATATAACAGACACATCAATGGTCAACCTAAAAGAGGTTATAAAAAATCTCAGAATGTTTATAAAAAGAACAATAAACAAAATTCAAGACCAGTAACTATAACACATGAGAGGGAGGATAGAGAGGAGCCAACATCTTCTAAATACTTCTCTGATACACAGATAATAAGCAATAGTCATGAAAATAACAGGCCAGGAAAAAGTAAAGATAATCCCTCTTTTTTAGGAAATCAGGGAAATTAACAAAAACACAAATAGTAGAAAGAGGAAATGTACCAATTACTCACTTTTACACAAGACAGAAAAGACCCATAGAGTCAGACGAGGAAAGCGAGGGGGACGAATTGTACAAAATAAAGAGAAGAAAGTGATTCTAAATAAGGATAACGCAAAAATATTTAACTTATCTGATAAAAAATTAACTCCGGCAGAATTAAGTTTACTTAAAAAAGGTCTTTCCTTCTCTCCGTCTGAAAACCCCAACTCATTTGAGTTATTCATAGATTTGAATAAATTCATTCGAAAATTAACTTTAACACGCCACTTTGAAAGAACAAAACCAAAGAATAAAGATAACACTAATCTGAAAGTGGAGGATTGGGAATCTCTTAGGCCTAGATTTAGAGTTTGGCGGTAGCCGTGAAAACCAGCGTTAGAGGCTCCTAACGCTGGTTTTAGGCTACCGCCGGTATTTGGAGTCAGTCAGATCCCCTTACGTCAATTGCGTATCCTATCTTTTCAATGGGATCTTCCTAACTCCGGTATTTAGAGTGTCTGAAGTGAGCGTTAGAATTCTAATGACAAAACTCCAGCCGCAGAAAAAAGTCAGTAGTTAAGAGCTTTTTTGGCTAACGCCGGTTCATAAAGCTCTTAACTACTGTGCTCTAAAGTACACTAACACCCATAAACTACCTATGTACCCCTAAACCGAGCCCCCCCCCCTCATCGCCGACACTCGATTACATTTTTTAACCCCTAATCTGCCGACCGCCACCTACGTTATCCTTATGTACCCCTAATCTGCTGCCCCTAACACCGCCGACCCCTATATTTATTAACCCCTAATCTGCCCCCCACAATGTCGCCGCCAGCTACCTACACTTATTAACCCCTAATCTGCCATCCGCACGCCGCCGCCAGCTACATTATAGCTATGTACCCCTAATCTGCTGCCCCTAACACCGCTGACCCCTATATTATATTTATTAACCCCTAACCTGCCCCCCTCAACGTCGCCTCCACCTGCCTACACTTATTAACCCCTAATCTGCCGACCGGACCTCACCGCTACTATAATAAATGTATTAACCCCTAATCCGCCTCACTCCCGCCTCAATAACCCTATAATAAATAGTATTAACCCCTAATCTTCCCTCCCTAACATCGCCGACACCTAACTTCAAGTATTAACCCCTAATCTGCCGATCGGAGCTCACTGCTACTCTAATACATTTTTTAACCCCTAAAGCTAATTTTAACCCTAACCCTAACACCCCCCTAAATTAAATATAATTTCAATCTAACGAAATAAATTAACTCTTATTAAATAAATTATTCCTATTTAAAGCTAAATACTTACCTGTAAAATAAACCCTAATATAGCTACAATATAAATTATAATTATATTATAGCTATTTTAGGATTTATATTTATTTTACAGGTAACTTTGTATTTATTTTAACCAGGTACAATAGCTAAAATAGTTAAAATAATTACAAAATTACCTGTAAAATAAATCCTAACCTAAGTTACAATTAAACCTAACACTACACTATCAATAAATTAATTAAATAAAATACCTACAATTACCTACAATTAAACCTAACACTACACTATCAATACATTAATTAAATACAATATCTACAAATAAATACAATTAAATAAACTAACTAAAGTACAAAAAATAAAAAAGAACTAAGTTACAAAAAATAAAAAAATATTTACAAATATCAGAAAAATATTACAACAATTTTAAACTAATTACACCTACTCTAAACCCCCTAATAAAATAACAAAGACCCCCAAAATAAAAAAATGCCCTACCCTATTCTAAATTACTAAAGTTCAAAGCTCTTTTACCTTACCAGCCCTGAACAGGGCCCTTTGCGGGGCATGCCCCAAAGAATTCAGCTCTTTTGCCTGTAAAAAAACACATACAATACCCCCCCCCAACATTACAACCCACCACCCACATACCCCTAATCTAACCCAAACCCCCCTTAAATAAACCTAACACTAAGCCCCTGAAGATCTTCCTACCTTATCTTCACCATACCAGGTTCACCGATCGATCCAGAAGAGCTCCTCCGATGTCCTGATCCAAGCCCAAGCAGGGGGCTGAAGATGTCCATGATCCGGATGAAGTCATCATCCAAGCGGGAGCTGAAGAGGTCCATGATCCGGCTGAAGTCTTCTATCAACGGCATCTTCAATCTTCTTTCTTCCGGATCCATCTTGAAGACCTCCGACGCGGAACATCCTGCTGGCCCGACGGACTACCGATGAATGAAGGCTCCTTTAAGGGACGTCATCCAAGATGGCGTCCCTCGAATTCCGATTGGCTGATAGGATTCTATCAGCCAATCGGAATTAAGGTAGGAAAATTCTGATTGGCTGATGGAATCAGCCAATCAGAATCAAGTTCAATCCGAGTGGCCGATCCGATCAGCCAATCAGATTGAGCTTGCATTCTATTGGCATTCTATTACACGTAATTTTGTAATTATTTTAACTATTTTAGCTATTGTACCTGGTTAAAATAAATACAAAGTTACCTGTAAAATAAATATAAATCCTAAAATAGCTATAATATAATTATAATTTATATTGTAGCTATATTAGGGTTTATTTTACAGGTAAGTATTTAGCTTTAAATAGGAATAATTTATTTAATAAGAGTTAATTTAGTTCGTTAGATTTAAATTATATTTAACTTAGGGGGGTGTTAGTGTTAGGGTTAGACTTAGTTTTAGGGGTTAATACATTTATTAGAATAGCGGTGAGCTCCAGTCGGCAGATTAGGGGTTAATGTTTGAAGTTAGGTGTCGGCGATGTTAGGGAGGGCAGATTAGGGGTTAATACTATTTATTATAGGGTTAGTGAGGCGGATTAGGGGTTAATAACTTTATTATAATAGCGGTGCAGTCCGCTCGGCAGATTAGGGGTTAATCAGTGTAGTTAGGTGGAGGCGACATTGTGGGGGGCAGATTAGGGGTTAATAAATATAAAATAGGGGTCGGCGGTGTTAGGGGCAGCAGATTAGGGGTACATAGGGATAATGTAAGTAGCGGCGGTTTACGGAGCGGCAGATTAGGGGTTAAAAATAATATGCAGGTGTCAGCGATAGCGGGGGCGGCAGATTAGGGGTTAATAAGTGTAAGGTTAGGGGTGTTTAGACTCGGGGTACATGTTAGAGTGTTAGGTGTAGACGTAGGAAGTGTTTCCCCATAGACAACAATGGGGCTGCGTTAGGAGCTGAACACTGCTTTTTTGCAGGTGTTAGGTTTTTTTTCAGCTCAAACAGCCCCATTGTTTCCTATGGGGTAATCGTGCACGAGCACGTTTTTGAGGCTGGCCGCGTCCGTAAGCAACTCTGGTATCGAGAGTTGCAGTGGCGTTAAATATGCCTGTACGCTCCCTTTTTGGAGCCTAACGCAGCCATTCTGTGGACTCTACCGACAAAACTCTAAATCTAGCCGTTACGAATTTAATATCCTTAGAATCCAGTACTGAGGGGGAGAGTAGTTAGAAAACAGGTTTGGATCAATATACTCTATCTCTACTAGATACTTTACAATTTGAAAGTACTTATGGGATACAAAATACTTTTAAACCAAAATTGATATTTTATCCACTACATTCTCAGGGGAACTATATCCCTGTATTCCAAAGGTTGGTGGAAAAATATTTAACAACTCTATGTGAAAAAAATAGCAACAACGTAAGACAAAATCAAAATAAACGGAATTTAAATGAATATGAATTAAGAGCTTTAAAAAAATCTGTAAAGAGATAATGAAATTGTCATAAGAGAAGCAGATAAGGGAGGGAGCATAGTGATCTTAAACAGAACTGATTACTTAAAAGAATCCCCCCGAATTCTAAATGACAAAGAAACCTATAAAAAATTACTGAGGGATCCAACACATAAATTTATTAAAATTCTATTGGAACTTCTAAATAAAGCTAAAAACCTGGGGGCAATAACTTTGGATGAAAAACTCTTTTTGTATAATGAAAATTGTAGGGTAGTGACCTTTTATTATCTACCAAAGATACATAAAGATCAAAAAACTCCTCCAGGTAGGCCAATCATTTCAGGGATTGATTCCCTGACTTGTAAATTGTCCGAATATGTGGACTTTTTCCTCAAACCAATGGTAACTACATTACAATCCTATATTAGGGATACTCTACATGTATTGAACATCATGGAGGAGGTTGAATGGAATGAAGAATTCATTTGGTTAACATTAGACGTTACTGCGTTGTATACTAGTATACCCCATAAAGAGGGTATTAAGAGTATAGAATATTTTCTCAAAAAACATGAACATCTGTCAGAAATCAAAATATGGTTTCTATTAGAGGCAATAAATTTCATCCTCACTAAAAACTATTTCCTCTTCGATAAAGAATATTTCCTCCAATTAAGCGGTACGGCAATGGGTACTAAATTTGCACCCAATTATGCCAACCTATATATGGGGAGTTGGGAAGACCAATACATCTGGAGTAATAACCCCTTTAAACATAACATCATTTTATGGCGGAGATTTATAGATGACGTTATTGTCCTCTGGAGAGGAGATGTAGAATCATTAGAATCATTCATCACATATGTAAATTCAGATGATAAGAATTTAAAATTTACCCATAATAGCAATAAATCCAAAATTGATTTTTCGGACTTAACATTGCAACATGAGGGGAAAAAGGTGATTACTACGCTATATAAAAAACAGACTGATTCTAATAGCTATTTACACGCTAAAAGTTGTCATCATAAGAAATGGGTGAATAATATACCCTATGGGCAATTTCAAAGGGTAAAAAGAAATTGCACCAAACTGGAGGCCATTGAATTGGAAGCCAAATAATTAGTAACTAAATTTGAAGCTAAGGGTTATGCTAATGATGTAATAGAACAAAGTTTGAATAAAACTAGACAGCTTGACAGAAAGACTCTCCTAAGAGGCAATGATAACAGAAAAACTTCATCAATGCAGAGGAGAAATAATCTATTTCTAACGAAATATAACAACTCGGCTAACGAAATAGAAAAAAATCATCCGTAAATATTGGTATGTTCTAAAAGAAGATCCAGTTTTGAAAGAGATATTAGAGGATAAACCAAGAGTTATCTTTAAGAAAAATAGATCAATAAAAAATATATTAGCACCCAGTGCTCTGAGAGAGATTAGAACCAATAAGTCCTGGTTGACGGATCAACATAAGGGCTTTTATAAGTGCAAGAGAAAAAAACTGCAATGTATGTCAATATGCAGATCCAAACAATAAAGAGGTAAAATCCAACACTAATAATAAATGTTTTCCTATCAAATCTTTTTTAAACTGCCAGTCCAAGTTCGTGGTGTATATCTTTGAATGCAGCTGTGGGAAACAATACTGGGGGAGAACGAAATGTACCCTCAAGAGGAGAATAAATGAACATATAAATAATATCACCTCTGGAGAGAGTTTCCCACGGTGTATACGATCATTTCAGGGATATACACCAGAGTAGCCCTAAATGTCTGAAATTTAAAGCAATAGAACAAGTGGTATTAGACAAAAGGAGGGGCAACAGACTTTTACAGTTACGCAAACGTGAAACTTTTTGGATACACAAACTTAAGACTCTAGAACCGTATGGTCTCAATAGGAAGGTAGATATACAGGCATTTTTATTAGATTAAAATATTTATGTTTTTAATATAATTTTTTTTTATATAGGAATATTTATAGAAAATCTCCCTTTAGACTGTGTGTCCATTAATGCATTAACTTTAAGAACAATTTACGCAACCTCTCTCTTAGTATATATTTATTTTCTTGTAAATAATGATTTAGAATTGTTGTTATTTATTAAATATTTTTTATTAATTGGATACATACATAGTTTTTATTGTTTTTCTTGGATGTTAAACCCACTTAATATATACTTTATATTTGGGTGTGATCATATTATCAAATATTAATTTATGAAATATAAATAAAAGATTTTTAATAAGCTGCTCACTGACAAGATATATCAGAAGTGAATTGAGTATTAGGTTTATGTATATATATTTTTTTAAAACGTATAGATAAAATATATTGGGATTGAATTAATGTATTGTTCTTAAGACCCGTATTGTTTGTAATGTTATACTCACCTTAATGGGTTAACAGATATGGTCAGGGAACTCCGTAACAGGACTGCAATATTGTATCGCTATTAGAGCGAGACGCTAAGGTGGGCGGTCTATATTGAGCTCGATCGCATTTAAGGGAAGCTTCCAATGGGCGTGGATATTCCTCTGACAAAGCGGTGACGTAACCGTGAAACGCGTAAGGCCACGCCCACCTTGCGCCTGTCACTACGGATCAGCGATCAGCTGTTTGTTTGTTAAACTGCATGGACAGTGTTTGAAATACTTTGTTTGGCTTGAGTGGACGCCACTAACTGAAGGGAACATTGGATTAATTTGTGAGACCATCTTTTCCAACAGCAATAACCCGGATTTCGGCACACTCTTGTCCTGTCCTGGACAGATTACGGAGAAGCGCGGTTCTTAGCTGCACATTTACTGACACGCCTGCACATACCTCATAAGTTTGAGGTTGACTCTTGTGAGTAGATACCCTACGGGGGATTCGCTTTTTTAATGTATATGTTTTTTGTATGATTAAATTGATTTGCACTATGTAGGTGCTTCTGTGTGCTTCCTTTTTTACTTGCCTACAGATATATATATATATATATATATATATATATATATATGAACAATTTAGTCAATTCAATTCAATTCAGCTTTATTAGCATTACAGCCATTACAACTGTATTGCCAACACTAGAGGCACAATAATAACAATCAAAAGTTCCACGTATTGAGGCTGTTAAGGGGGTACCAGCGATGAAAATAAATTCTTAGGTGTTCCGCTTGTTAGGGCAGTAAGCAGTGCACAAGTATTGAGTCCAAAAGCAGAAACTACTGGGCCCAAGTGATCCCTTGGGGGCACCAGTATAAGAGTTTCACAATCAGTGTAGAATAAGCATAAATATGGGGCCTACAAAAGAGCATCAGGGCTTGGCAAACAGTCAATGATTAGAGTAAACTGAAAAATTACAAAAGTTAAGCCATGAGGGCAAATGGCATAAAATGCATATGATGGTAAACAAAAAGGTCTCACACAGTTAAAGCAGATGTCTTCTTCTCTATGCTGAAACAACATAATTAATATCCAGGGCAATTCTCCCTGAGCTTGAGAATCCAGGAAGGGGAGGTAAGTGGATCTGTAAAACTGCGACTGTCAGAGTGTGTAGGCCGCAATTGATCAAAGACCTCCGCAGACACAGAAAGAAAATGGCAGCCATTCCCGCACCTTCGGCCTACTCTCCTCTATTCTTCAAGGCAACTATAAATCAGGACTCCGGTAAGTAACACATACCTCCGGGCCAGTTACCCCGTTTGGAAGCTTGGGAACAAGTGAATATAGGCTCCTAGGCCTCAGAGAAGGCCACGGTGATATGTGAGCTGTCGACCCCCGGCACTAACAGGCCTCCGCAACAGGGGGGGCAGAAGAAAAAAGGACTGAAGCTGTTTGCTTGACCTACAGAGTGGAGCCCCGACCCTCTGGAGTGTAGTATATCTTTTTATTAGATCTCTCAGTAGCCCTTGTGGCTATCATAGCAGATAGCAGATGTCTTCAAATACATGCGATGCCACCCAAATGCGCACTGGCTTGACAGGTCTTCTCTTGCTCAGATCTCCTTGACAGGAACTTTTGTAATGCAGCTGAGGCGAGTGAAATCTCTGGAGCTGAGCCCCGACCCTCCAGAGAACTGTGTGGGAGTTGGGAGATTCCCTATGTGTCCAGGTGAGTGCATAGGATAGCAGCAGCTACCGTCTTCTGTTCTGCTTCAGGAGCTCACTTGAGCAAGAAGGGACCAATTTACGGTGGCACACCTGACTATCTCTCACGGCACACTAGTGTGCTGCCGCACACTGGTTTAAAATCACTGTTCTAATCCATCCAAAAATACATGTCAATCAACATTTAAAACATTTTTTGTGACTGTTCTAGTCTTGGCACCTTAAAGGGACAGTATACACCAATTTTAATATAACTGCATGTAATAGGCACTACTATAAAGAATAATATGCACATATACTGATATAAAAATCCAGTATAAAACCTTTTAAAAACTTACTTAGAAGCTCCCCTCCCCTGCATATGAAAAAAACCTTTGGGGCTTGGTTAAGAGTCTGAAAATCAGCACGTTATTTAAAAATAAGCAAAACTATATATTGTTAAAAAAAACAAAAAACACAGATGGGCTATATAAATGGATCATCTACAAAAGATTTATGCAAAGAAAAATCTAGTGTACAATGTCCCTTTTAAAAAAACATTTTAGCATCTTTCAAATGACATATTTGTCTGTTTAACCCTTTTCTTTTACAAAGATATGACGAGTCCACGGATTTCATCCTTACTTGTGGGATATTAACCTCCTGCTAACAGGAAGTGGCAAAGAGTACCACAGCAGAGCTGTATATATAGCCCCTCCCTTCCCCTCCACCTCCAGTCATTCTCTTTGCCTGTGTTATACTAGGAAGAGGTAAAGTGAGGTGTTAGTTTTAGTTTCTTCAATCAAGAAGTTTTTTATTTTTTAAATGGTACCGGTGTGTACTATTTTCCTCTGGGGGATATGGAAGAAGTTTTCTGCCCTGAGGTTGATGATCTTAGCAGACGTAACTAAGATCCACGTTGGTTCCCACAGAGTGCTGAAGGTAGTGTAAGAGAAATCTTCAGAGTGGAGAACAGCTGCATGCTATAAGCATTGAGGTATGTTAAGTCTTTTTTTCTGAGGAGACCTGTTATATCAGAATGGCTGACATTTTATTCTTTGCTAAAAAAAAGGGGTTTAAAGTAGACCTGGTTAAAAAAGGGGTGTTACTTTAAATCCTTTACTAAACATTTTTTATTTGACATATTGGGTGTTTGTAAGGGACACTGGGAGAGGCAGCTCATTATCTTTATTGTGTTTTATGACAAGGGCTGCAGCATTACAAGACTGTTTCTTGGGGGACCACTTGGTGTTTTTTTCCTCACCGCTTCCTATGCGGTGTTACGGATAAGTTGGTTGATCGTCCTTGATGGGCGGGGCCTCCGACGCGCAGTATGCTTTGACTCAGAAGGCAACAGGCATGAGCTCCGGTTAGGCCTAAACTTATGCTCTGATGTCTGGTTCGTGGTAGAGTCGTTTTTCCAGTTCTTTAAGGGCAGGTAGGCGCCACAGCAGAGTTGTGGCGAGGTGCAGGGGTCATTTTGTCAAATTGTTTTTCTACTATAAATGTCCTGTAAAGGTTAATTTTTCTTATTGCTCTTAGGTGAAATAATTTTTGGGCACATTAAACATGTTTTTCTAATCGTATTTCATTATTTAGCTTTTATAAGCAGTTTTGGAAAAATTGTACACTTTTTATTTTTTAAAGGCGCAGTACTTTTTTTGAAAAAAAATTGTTGAATGTGTTTAACAGCTTTTAAGATTATTGTTAGTCTGTTCAACATGTCTGACATTGAGGATACTAATTGTTCTATGTGTTTAGAAGCAATTGTTGTACTCCTACTTACGTTGTGTACCTCTTGTACTGAAAGGGCCTTACAATGTAAGAAGCATATTTTAAGTAAAGAAAGTGTGCCTAAGGATGATTCTCAGTATGAAGAAAATCAGGATTTGCCATCCAATTCTCCCCAAGTGTCACAACCTTTAACACCCACACAAGCAACGCCAAGTACTTCTAGTGCGTCTAATGCTTTCACTCTGCAGGAAATGACTGCATTTATGTCAACTACTCTCACAGAGGTATTATCCAAATTACCAGTGTTACAGGGTAAACGCAGTAGGTCAGGTATTAATGTAAATACTGAATCCTCTGATGCTGTATTAGCTATTTCCGATGTACCCTCACAGTGCTCTGAGTTGGGGATTAGGGAATTGCTGTCTGAGGGTGAACTTTCAGACCAAGAAAATATGTTACCTCAGACAGATTCAGACGTTATGTCTTTTAAATTTAAGCTTAAACACCTACGTCTGTTACTTAGGGAGGTTTAAGCGACTCTGGATGATTGTGACCCTATTATAATACCACCAGAGAAATTGTGTAAGATGCACAAATATCTAGAGGTGCCTACTTACACTGATGTTTTTCCGGTTCCTAAAAGAATTTCGGAAATTGTTAAAAAGGAATGGGATAGACCAGGTATACAGTTCTCTCCTCCTCCTACTTTTAAGAAAATGTTTCCCATATCAGACACCATTCGGGACTTGTGGCAAACGGTCCCTAAGGTGGAGGGAGCTATATCTACTTTGGCTAAGCGTACAACTATACCTATTGAGGATAGTTGTGCTTTCAAAGACCCTATGGATAAAAAAATTAGAGGGTCTTCTAAAGAAATTATTTATTCCTAAAGGTTTCCTTTTACAACCTATGGCTTGCATTGTTCCAGTAACTACTGCAGCAGCTTTTTGGTTTGAGGCTCTAGAAGAGTCTCTGAAGGTTGAGATTCCATTAGATGATATTATGGATAGAATTAAGGCTCTCAAGCTAGCTAATTCTTTTATTACTGATGCTGCTTTTCAAATTGCTAAATTAGCAGCAAAAAATGCAGGTTTTGCCATTCTGGCACGTAAAGTGTTATGGCTCAAATCTTGGTCTGCTGATGTGTCATCAAAATCTAAGCTTTTGGCTATTCCTTTTAAGGGTAAGACCCTTTTCGGGCCTGAATTGAAGGAGATCATTTCTGACATTACTGGAGGTAAAGGCCATGCCCTACCTCAGGATAAGTCTGTTAAAATGAGGGGTAAACAGAATAATTTTCGTTCCTTTCGAAACTATAAAGGAGGACCCTCTGCTTCTTCTTCCTCCACAAAGCAGGAAGGGAATTTTGCTCAATCTAAGTTAGTCTGGAGACCCAACCAGACTTGGAATAAAGGTAAACAATCCAAGAAGCCTGCTGCTGTTTCCAAAACAGCATGAAGGGGTGGCAACCGATCCGGGACCGGATCTTGTAGGGGGCAGACTTTCTCTCTTTTCTCAGGCTTGGGCAAGAGATGTTCAGGACTCCTGGGCACTGGAAATAGTGACCCACGGGTATCAACTAGAATTCAAGGATTTTCTCCCAAGGGGGAGATTTCATCTTTCACGATTATCTGTAGACCAGATAAAAAGAGAGGCGTTCTTACGCTGTGTAAAATACCTCTATACCATGGGAGTAATTTGTCCTGTTCCAAAGCCGGAACAGGGACAGGGGTTTTACTCAAATCTTTTTGTAGTTCCCAAAAAAGAAGGAACTTTCAGACCCATTTTAGATCTCAAGTGTCTAAACAAATTTCTCAGAGTCCCATCGTTCAAGATGGAGACTATACGAACAATCTTACTAATGATTCAGGAGGGTCAATATATGACTACCGTGGACTTGAAGGAGGCATACCTTCATATCCCTATTCACATGGATCATCATCGGTTCTTAAGGTTTGCCTTCCTGGACAAACATCAGTTTGTGGCTCTTCCTTTTGGTCTTGCCACGGCACCCAGAATTTTCACAAAGGTTCTAGGGCCTCTTTTAGCGGTTCTCAGACCGCGGGGCATAGCAGTAGCACCTTATCTGGACGATATTCTGATTCAGGCGTCGAATTATCAATTGACAAAATCTCACACGGACATAGTATTGTCTTTCCTGAGATCTCATGGTTGGAAAGTGAACATAGAAAAGAGTTCATTAGTTCCACGGACAAGGGTTCCCTTCTTGGGGACTCTTATAGACTTGGTAGACATGAAAATATTTCTGACAGAGGTCAGAAAGACAAAGATTTTGAATACTTGCCGAGCACTTCAGTCCATTCATCGGCCATCAGTGGCTCAGTGCATGGAAGTCATTGGATTAATGGTAATGGCAATAGATATAATTCCGTTTGCCCGCTTTCACCTCAGACCACTGCAGCTGTGCATGCTCAGACAGTGGAATGGGGATTATGCGAATTTATCTCCTCAGATAAATCTGGATCAAGAGACCAGAGACTCTCTTCTTTGGTGGTTGTCACCGGATCATCTGTCCCAGGGGACTTGTTTCCCCAGACCCTCGTGGGTGATAGTGACAACGGATGCCAGCCTTCTGGGCTGGGGTGCAGTTTGGAATTCCCTGAAGGCTCAGGGTGTTTGGACTCAGGTGGAGTCTCTACTTCCAATCAATATTCTGTAACTGAGAGCAATATTCAATGCGCTTCAAGCGTGGCCTCAGTTGGCGTCGGCCAACTTCATCCGTTTCCAGTCGGACAACATCACGACTGTGGCTTACATCAATGATCAGGCAGGAACAAGGAGTTCCTTAGCGATGACAGAAGTATCCAAGATAATTTGGTGGGCGGAGACTCACTCTTGTTATCTGTCAGCAATCTACATCCCAGGAGTGGACAACTGGGAAGCAGACTTTTTAAGCAGACAGACGTTTCATCCGGGGAAGTGGGAACTACATCCGGAGGTCTTTGCCACTCTGATCCTCAGATGGGGCAGACCAGAATTGGATCTGATGGCATCTCGTCAGAATGCCAAGCTCCCAAGATACGGATCCAGGTCAATGGATCCTCAGGCCGAACTGATAGATGCCTTGGCAGTGCCTTGGTCGTTCAACCTAGCTTATGTGTTTTCACCGTTTGCTCTCCTTCCCCGGGTGATTGCTCGGATCAAAAAGGAGAGGGCTTCAGTAATTCTAGTCGCGCTTAGTTGGCTTCGGCCAAATTCATCAGGTTCCAGTCGGACAACATCACGACTGTGGTATATATCAATCATCAGGGGGGAATAAGAAGTTCCTTAGTGATGATAGAAGCATCCAAGATAATCCGATGGGCGGAGACTCACTCTTGTTATCTGTCGGCAATCTACATCCCAGGAGTAGAAAATTGGGAAGCGGATTTTCTAAGTCATCAGACTTTTCATCTGGGGGAGTGGGAACTCCATCCGGAGGTATTTGCCTTACTGATTTTCAGATGGGGCAGACCAGAGTTGGATCTAATGGCGTCTCAACAAAATTCCAAGCTCCCAAGATACGGATCCAGGTCAAGGGATCGACTGGCCGAACTGATAGATGCCCTGGCAGTGCCTTGGAAGTTCAGCCTAGCTTATGTGTTGCCACCATTTCCTCTCCTTCCACGCATGATTGCTCGAATCAAACAGAAGAGAGCTTCAGTAATCCTGATAGCGCCTGCGTGGCCACGCAGGACTTGGTATGCGGATCTAGTGGACATGTCCTCTCTGCCACTGTGGAAACTTCCATTGAGACAGGATCTTCTCATTCAAGGACCTTTCCAACATCCAAATATAATTTCTCTGCAGCTGTCTGCTTGGAGATTGAACGCTTGATTCTATCTAAGCGAGGATTCTCTGATTCGGTCATTGATACTTTGATACAGGTTAGAAAGCCTGTTACTAGAAAAATCTATCATAAGATATGACATAAATATCTTTATTGGTGTGAATCCAAGGGTTACTCATGGAGTAAAACTAGGATTCCTAGGATTCTGTCTTTTCTCCAAGAAGGAATGGAGAAAGGGTTATCAGCAAGTTCTTTAAAGGGACAGATTTCTGCTTTGTCAATTTTGCTTCACAAACGTTTGGCAAATATGCCGGATGTTCAGTCTTTTTGTCAGGCTTTAACTAGAATTAAGCCTGTATTTTGACCTATTACTCCTCCCTGGAGTTTGAATTTGGTTCTTAGAGTTCTTCAACGGGTTCTGTTTGAACCCATGCATTCCATAGATATTAAATTGTTATCTTGGAAAGTTCTGTTTTTGGTTGCTATTTCTTCTGCTCGAAGAGTTTCTGAGCTTTCAGCATTACAATGTGATTCGCCTTATCTTATATTTCAATCTGATAAGGTGGTTTTAGGTACCAAACCTGGATTTCTTCCTAAGGTTGTTTCAAATAAGAACATTAATCAGGAAATTGTTGTTCCCTCCTTGTGGTCCTAATCCTTCTTCCAAGAAGGAGCGTCTGTTACATAATCTGGACGTGGTCCATGCCTTGAAGTTTTACTTACAGGCAACCAAGGATTTCCATCAATCATCTTCATTATTCATTGTTTATTCTGGAAAGCGTAGGGGTCAGAAAGCTATGGCTACCTCTCTTTCTTTTTGGCTGAGGAGTATCATCCGCCTGGCATATGAGACTGCTGGACAGAAGCCTCCTGAAAGAATTATGGCTCATTCTACAAGGGCGGTGGCTTCCACTTGGGCTTTTAAAAACTATGCTTCTGTTGAACAGATTTGTAAGGCTGCGACTTGGTGGTCCCTTCATACTTTTTCCAAATTTTCCAAATTTGATACTTTTGCTTCTTCTGAGGCTGTTTTTGGGAGAAAGGTTCGTCAAGCAGTGGTGCCTTCCGTTTAGGTTCCTGTCTTGTCCCTCCCTTTCATCCGTGTCCTATTGCTTTGGTATTGGTATCCCACAAGTAAGGATGAAATCCGTGGACTCGTCATATCTTTGTAAAAGAAAAGTAATTTTATGCTTACCTGATAAATTAATTTCTTTTACGATATGACGAGTCCACGGCCCACCCTGTTATTTTTTGTAAACTTCAGTCACCTCTGCACCTTTTAGCCTTTCCTTTTCTCTTCCTAAACCTTCGGTTCAATGACTGGAGGTGGAGGGGAAGGGAGGGGCTATATATACAGCTCTGTTGTGGTGCTCTTTGCCACTTCCTGTTAGCAGGAGGTTAATATCCCACAAGTAAGGATGAAATCCGTGGACTCATCATATCGTAAAAGAAATTAATTTATCAGGTAAGCATAAATTTACTTTTTTCTTTATGTTAAAAGGATACTAAACCCACATTTTTTCTTTAATGATTAAGATAGAGCATGCAATTTTAAGCAACTTTGTAATTTACTGCTATTATCAATTTTTCTTTGTTCATCATTTAAACAAACACACCCAACATTCAAATTTAGCAATAAACTAATTATAATAACACTTTAAACACATTAGATATTGCCACATGCTTACTGTAATTCAAAGTATAAATATTTTTTTAAAAATGATGTTACCTAAAGAGACATGAAGCTCAAAAATTTTCTTTATGATTCAGATAGAGCATATAATTATAAACAACTTTCCAATTTACTTTTGTTTTGAATTTTGCTTTATTCTCTTGGTATCCTTTATTGAAGGAGCAGCAGTGCACTACTGAAAGCTAGATGAACACATTGGTACGCCAATGATAAGGGCACATATGTGCAGCCACCAATCCGCAGCAAGCTCCCAGCTTCTAAGCCTACCCAGATATGCGTTCAACAAAGGATATCAAGAGAATGAAGCAAATTAGATAATTTAAGTAAATTGGAAAGTTGTTTAAACTTTGTATGCTCTTTCTGAACCATGAAATATTTTTGGGGGGTTTTATGACCCATTACATCAGTCCTCAGTTGTATGACACTATTGAAATCACCACTGAAATGGAAAAAGTCTAAGTTGGAACTTTATATGATAAATAACTTGATGCTATTGTGGAAAATGAAAAACATCCAGCCAGTGAGAGAGATCAGACAGTGGCTGATGTTAAGCCATTGTGAGAAAAAGGAGTGAGAAGAGATCGCCTCTTATTGAGGCTGGAGCATTGAAAGGGAGACTGGATGGAGTCCAGCCATGAGCATGAGGACAGAGTTGAATGAGAGGTGTCAAGCCTTCTATTGAGAATGAGCAATAGAGTAGATGGGGACAGGCTATGCCATATGCTTCTCCAAAATATAACAACATTTAATGGAGAACTAGATCATTAGTGAATCTTAGACAAATGTCAAAGATGCAAAGGATGGAACAAAATAAAAACAATTAATTAGTCCCTTTAACACATTTCCTGTAATCAAATACTCCTTAATATTCACTTTGTACACCTAGCTTTTGCCCCCAACACTCCACAGAGGTAGTACTCATTAAAGTGAGAAACAACTAATGTCCGTGTCTTCCTACTATTCGTTCTTGATGTATATACAATCCGTGACACTGTTAACCACCATCTGCTGCTCAAAATACTGAAGTCATGTGGTTTCTGTGCTCCATATCAAATAATTCAGTAAATAATCATTTCAACCTTCTTTCTCCTTAATTTCTTTACCTTTGTCTCAACTGTCCTCCTAATATCCTATAAAAATGTAAACTTACAAATCCAACTGTCCTGTAGAGCACCTTGTGTAAAGGTGGTGGCTTAGGATAAATGATTGCGTGAGTAGATATAAAGTGATTTTGAGGGCTCAGCGTCCCTATAACACATTTTTTCCCAAGAAGACATCACCATTAAATTGTGTCATTACACAGCGCAGATTTCTCTGGCTTCTTGAATCAACAATTCTAATTTTAACCAGATTCAAGTTAGTTCCGCCAGCAGAAAAATAGCTTTGATTACAATTTTTTGTACACAAAGAAATATTTCCATAAACTATATCTAGTCACATTCATGCAAGCATATTTGACAGTATTCTACTGGATCATAAACAAAATCTACTCCAGTACATTTAAAGGAGCTTAAACAAACAAAAATGATACTACAAACTGGAAACTCTGTGACTGGGTGTCACAGATAACCTATAGGAGGCGCTTACTTAACAGGTGGTGTGGGTGGCCCTAGTGTGAATGTGTAATAATCAACACATATGTAAATAAAAACATAACTAAAGTACAAAATTACTATAGAATATAAATTGTTAAAATCATATAAACTTAATTGGAAAATTAATATGATATGTAAATAAAAAAATATAATAATAAAATAAAAATGCAAATGTATATATAAACATACACACGTTGTACTGGAAGATGTCCAATATAAACGGTGCAAATAAAAAGTCCCAAATAAAGTCCGTCTGAGAAAGGGAAAAGTGGAGAAGGCAGCTCTCAGTCTTCACTTCACAAGTGATGTAATTTTCTTATATGGACAACTGTAAAAAACAGAAACAGTGGCGCCTCTGTTTCTGTTTTTTACAGTTGTCCATATAAGAAAACAAAAATGATAGTTGTCTCACTAAATTTAATTAACTTTAAAACATTCCTAAGTTTTGCTTTCCAACTTAATTTCTGAAAACACACTAAGGGCAAAATTTACCATCCTTGAAGGCAAATAGGTTTGCAAGTCCTCCTGCAATTGCCACTTGTGATGTTGCATCGCACGGAAAAATTTCCTCTTGTGAAATGTCGCCCTATGCTCTGGCAAAACCAATTGTGCTGGAGCAAGAAATGTAAATCACCCCAAATGAGCGAGTGTTGGGGTGATTCATCTTGCCACTTCTGAGGTGGCGGAGAGGAAAAACATAAATTATGCTTACCAGATAATTTAATTTCCTTCTATATAAGGAGAGTCCACTGCTTCATTCATTACTGAACCTGGCCACCAGGAGGAGACAAAGACACCCCAGCCAAAGACTTAAATACCTCTCCCACTTCCCCTATCCCCCAGTCATTCTGCCGAGGGAACAAGGAACAGTAGGAAAAATATCATGGTATAAAAGGTGATAGAAGAAAAATATAATTATGGGGGCCGCCCATCGGAGAAAACGGGTGGGGGCCGTAGACTCTCCTTATACAGAAGGAAATGAAATTATCTGGTAAGCATAATTTATGTTTTCCTTCTTAATATAAGGAGAGTCCACAGCTTCATTCCTTACTGTTGGGAAACTTATACCCAAGCTCTAGAGGACACTGAATGATAACGGGAGGGATAAAAACATAATTTATGCTTACCTGATAAATTCCTTTCTCCTGTAGTGTAGTCAGTCCACGGGTCATCCATTACTTATGGGATATTAACTCCTCCCCAACAGGAAGTGCAAGAGGATCACCCAAGCAGAGCTGCTATATAGCTCCTCCCCTCTACGTCACACCCAGTCATTCGACCGAAAACCAAACGAGAAAGGAGAAACTATAGGGTGCAGTGGTGACTGGAGTATAATTTAAAATTTAGACCTGCCATAAAAAACAGGGCGGGCCGTGGACTGACTACACTACAGGAGAAAGGAATTTATCAGGTAAGCATAAATTATGTTTTCTCCTGTTAAGTGTAGTCAGTCCACGGGTCATCCATTACTTATGGGATACCAATACCAAAGCTAAAGTACACGGATGACGGGAGGGACAGGCAGGATCTTTATACGGAAGGAACCACTGCCTGAAGAACCTTTCTCCCAAAAACAGCCTCCGAAGAAGCAAAAGTGTCAAATTTGGAAAATTTGGAAAAAGTATGAAGAGAAGACCAAGTTGCAGCCTTGCAAATCTGTTCAACAGAGGCCTCATTCTTAAAGGCCCAAGTGGAAGCCACAGCTCTAGTAGAATGAGCTGTAATCCTTTCAGGAGGTTGCTGTCCAGCAGTCTCATAGGCTAAACGTATTATGCTACGAAGCCAAAAGGATAGAGAGGTAGCAGATGCTTTTTGACCTCTCCTCTGTCCAGAATAAACGACAAACAGGGAAGAAGTTTGGCGAAAATCTTTAGTTGCCTGTAAATAAAATTTCAGGGCACGGACTACGTCTAGATTGTGCAGAAGTCGTTCCTTCTTTGAAGAAGGGTTAGGGCACAATGATGGAACAACAATCTCTTGATTGATATTCTTGTTAGTGACTACCTTAGGTAAGAACCCAGGTTTAGTACGCAGAACTACCTTATCTGAATGAAAAATCAGATAAGGAGAATCACAATGTAAGGCTGATAACTCAGAGACTCTACGAGCCGAGGAAATAGCCATTAAAAACAGAACTTTCCAAGATAACAGCTTGATATCAATGGAATGAAGGGGTTCAAACGGAACCCCCTGTAAAACGTTAAGAACTAAGTTTAAGCTCCACGGTGGAGCTACAGTCTTAAACACAGGCTTAATCCTAGCCAAAGCCTGACAAAAAGCCTGAACGTCTGGAACTTCTGACAGACGTTTGTGTAAAAGGATGGACAGAGCTGAGATCTGTCCCTTTAAGGAACTTGCACATAAACCCTTTTCTAAACCTTCTTGTAGAAAAGACAATATCCTAGGAATCCTAACCTTACTCCATGAGTAACTCTTGGATTCGCACCAGTGTAAGTATTTACGCCATATCTTATGGTAAATCTTCCTGGTAACAGGTTTCCTAGCCTGTATCAAGGTATCAATTACTGACTCCGAAAATCCACGCTTTGATAAAATCAAGCGTTCAATTTCCATGCAGTCAGCTTCAGAGAAATTAGATTTTGATGTTTGAAAGGACCCTGAATTAGAAGGTCCTGTCTCAGAGGCAGAGACCAAGGTGGACAGGACGACATGTCCACTAGATCTGCATACCAGGTCCTGCGTGGCCACGCAGGCGCTATTAGAATCACTGATGCTTTCTCCTGTTTGATCCTGGCAATCAAACGAGGAAGCATCGGGAAGGGTGGAAACACATAAGCCATCCTGAAGGTCCAAGGTGCTGTCAAAGCATCTATCAGGACCGCTCCCGGGTCCCTGGACCTGGACCCGTAACAAGGAAGCTTGGCGTTCTGGCGAGACGCCATGAGATCCATATCTGGTTTGCCCCAACGTCGAAGTATTTGGGCAAAGACCTCCGGATGAAGTTCCCACTCCCCCGGATGAAAAGTCTGGCGACTTAGAAAATCCGCCTCCCAGTTCTCCACTCCTGGGATGTGGATCGCTGACAGGTGACAAGAGTGAGACTCTGCCCAGCGAATTATCTTTGATACTTCCATCATCGCTAGGGAACTCCTTGTCCCTCCCTGATGGTTGATGTAAGCCACAGTCGTGATGTTGTCCGACTGAAACCTGATGAACCTCAGAGTTGCTAACTGAGGCCAAGCCAGAAGGGCATTGAGAACTGCTCTCAATTCCAGAATGTTTATTGGAAGGAGACTCTCCTCTTGAGTCCACGATCCCTGAGCCTTCAGGGAATTCCAGACAGCGCCCCAACCTAGTAGGCTGGCGTCTGTTGTTACAATTGTCCAGTCTGGCCTGCTGAAGGGCATCCCCCTGGACAGATGTGGCCGAGAAAGCCACCATAGAAGAGAATCTCTGGTCTCTTGATCCAGATTCAGCGTAGGGGACAAATCTGAGTAATCCCCATTCCACTGACTTAGCATGCACAATTGCAGCGGTCTGAGATGCAGGCGTGCAAAAGGAACTATGTCCATTGCCGCTACCATTAAGCCGATTACCTCCATGCATTGAGCCACTGACGGGTGTTGAATGGAATGAAGGACACGGCAAGCATTTAGAAGCTTTGTTAGCCTGTCCTCTGTCAGGTAAATTTTCATTTCTACAGAATCTATAAGAGTCCCCAAGAAGGGAACTCTTGTGAGTGGTAAGAGAGAACTCTTCTCCTCGTTCACTTTCCACCCATGTGACCTTAGAAATGCCAGTACTAACTCTGTATGAGACTTGGCAGTTTGGAAGCTTGACGCTTGTATCAGAATGTCATCTAGGTACGGGGCTACCGAAATTCCTCGCGGTCTTAGAACCGCCAGAAGAGAGCCCAGAACCTTTGTAAAGATTCTTGGAGCCGTAGCCAACCCGAAGGGAAGAGCTACAAACTGGTAATGCCTGTCTAGGAAGGCAAACCTTAGATACCGGTAATGTTCTTTGTGAATCGGTATGTGAAGGTAAGCATCCTTTAAATCCACTGTGGTCATGTACTGACCTCTTTGGATCATGGGTAAGATTGTCCGAATAGTTTCCATTTTGAACGATGGAACTCTTAGGAATTTGTTTAGGATCTTTAAATCCAATATTGGTCTGAAGGTTCCCTCTTTTTTGGGAACCACAAACAGATTTGAGTAAAAACACAATTTATGCTTACCTGATAAATTTATTTCTCTTGTGGTGTATCCAGTCCACGGATCATCCATTACTTGTGGGATATTCTCATTCCCAACAGGAAGTTGCAAGAGGACACCCACAGCAGAGCTGTAATATAGCTCCTCGCCTAACTGTCATAGCCAGTCATTCGACCGAAAACAAGCCGAGAAAGGAGGAACCATAGGGTGTAGTGGTTACTGTAGTTTAAATTTAAAAATTACCTGCCTTAAAATGACAGGGCGGGCCGTGGACTGGATACACCACAAGAGAAATAAATTTATCAGGTAAGCATAAATTGTGTTTTCTCTTGTAAGGTGTATCCAGTCCACGGATCATCCATTACTTGTGGGATACCAATACCAAAGCTAAAGTACACGGATGAAGGGAGGGACAAGGCAGGAACTTAAATGGAAGGAACCACTGCCTGTAAAACCTTTCTCCCAAATATAGCCTCCGAAGAAGCAAAAGTATCAAATTTGTAAAATTTTGAAAAACTATGAAGCGAAGACCAAGTCGCCGCCTTGCAAATCTGTTCAACAGAAGCCTCATTTTTAAAGGCTAAAAAAGGGGAGTGAACCAGGAGCGCTACAGCTAAAGGTGCTAAAAAATATAAGACAATATGTTTGATACTTGGAAATATGACAGGACAATAACGTATCTAAAATGAGACACAATTTAATTGACAAAAATAATAACAAGTAAAAACGGACGTCTCCGTAAGTAAAAACTTCTTAAGTTGCCACCATATAAATATTGCAATAGCAGAAAGAGTTCGTGGTGCAAATAGAAATAGTCCAGTGTACACTTACAATTGTTCTATTCCGTGTTGGTTTGCTAGCAAACAAGGGCTTACCCCAGACCTTCCACTCGATGTTCTCAGTGGGTAAGTTACACCCGTTAGCGCGATGACGTGCCTTATGTGGGCGCTGTCCCAGACGGGCTCTCTGATTGGACCAAATTCAGAACCTTTATGCTATTATTTGAAGGAGACGTTTCTGCCTGTTGAAACCACCACCAGTGTGAGTCAGCCCATTTGAAATGATGTTCCTGCAGAAGCGTGGAATATATAAGAACACTGTCCCTTTAATAAACATGCACTAATGATTCTCATTTTTGAAGGTAACTTCTGGGATTCAAGAAAAGTCACACGGAGTGACAGAAACGTCTCCTCACAATTTCCTCAGCTCACCAGAGTAAGTGCTCTGTAAAAAGTTATCTTTCAGTTACTGCCCAGCTGCATGTTTTTTTTAAAAAAAGGAAGAAATGAACAGCCGCTGTTCATTTCTTCCTTTTTTTTTTTTTTTTTTTTTTTTTTTAAAAACATGCAGCTGGGCAGTAACTGAAAGATAACTTTTTACAGAGCACTTACTCTGGTGAGCTGAGGAAATTGTGAGGAGACGTTTCTGTCACTCCGTGTGACTTTTCTTGAATCCCAGAAGTTACCTTCAAAAATGAGAATCATTAGTGCATGTTTATTAAAGGGACAGTGTTCTTATATATTCCACGCTTCTGCAGGAACATCATTTCAAATGGGCTGACTCACACTGGTGGTGGTTTCAACAGGCAGAAACGTCTCCTTCAAATAATAGCATAAAGGTTCCGAATTTGGTCCAATCAGAGAGCCCGTCTGGGACAGCGCCCACATAAGGGACGTCATCGCGCTAACGGCTGTAACTTACCCACAGAGAACATCGAGTGGAAGGTCTGGGGTAAGCCCTTGTTTGCTAGCAAACCAACACGGAATAGAACAATTGTAAGTGTACACTGGACTATTTCTATTTGCACCACGAACTCTTTCTGCTATTGCAATATTTATATGGCGGCAACTTAAGAAGTTTTTACTTACGGAGACGTCCGTTTTTACTTGTTATTATTTTTGTCAATTAAATTGTGTCTCATTTTAGATACGTTATTGTCCTGTCATATTTCCAAGTATCAAACATATTGTCTTATATTTTTTAGCACCTTTAGCTGTAGCGCTCCTGGTTCACTCCCCTTTTTTAGTCATTTCACTTACCTATTTTGGGAAAACATAGGTATTCTCAGGAGTTTGGTGTGTTCACCCTGCGCTCACTGGTTTTAATATCTTCTCATTTTTAAAGGCCCAAGTGGAAGCCACAGCTCTAGTGGAATGAGCTGTAATCCTTTCAGGAGGCTGCTGTCCAGCAGTCTCATAGGCTAAGTGGATTAAGCTTCTTAGCCAAAAAGAAAAAGAGGTTGCCAAAGCCTTTTGACCTCTCCTCTGTCCAGAGTAGACAACAAACAAAGCAGATGTTTGACGAAAATCTTTAGTAGCTTGTAAGTAAAACTTTAAAGCACAGACCACGTCCAGATTGTGTAACACAAGGATGGAACCACAATCTCTTGATTGATATTCTTGTTAGATACCACCTTAGGTAAGAACCCAGGTTTGGTACGCAGGACTACCTTATCCGTATGAAAAATCAGATAAGGAGAATCACATTGTGAGGCAGATAGCTCAGAGATTCTACGAGCTGAGGAAATAGCTACCAAAAAAAAAAAAAAAAAAAAGAACTTTCCAAGATAAAAGTTTGATATCTATGGAATGAAGAGGTTCAAACGGAACTCCTTGAAGAACCTTAAGAACCAAGTTTAAGCTCCATGGTGGAGCAACAGGTTTAAACACAGGCTTGATTCAAACTAAAGCCTGACAAAATGCCTGAACGTCTGAAACATCTGCCAGACGCTAGTGCAAAAGAATAGACAGAGCAAAAATCTGTCCCTTTAAGAAACTAGCTGACAATCCTTTTTCCAAACCTTCTTGGAGAAAAGATAAAATCCTAGGAATCCTGACCTTACTCCATGAGTAACCCTTGGATTCACACCAATAAAGATATCTACGCCATACCTTATGGTAAATTTTCCTGGTGACAGGCTTTCGTGCCTGTATTAAGGTATCAATAACTGACTCGGAGAAGCCACGCTTTGATAAAATCAAGCATTCAATCTCCAGCCTCAGAAAAATTAGATTTGGATGGTTGAAAGGACCCTGAAGTAGAAGGTCCTGTCTCAGAGGCAGAGACCATGGTGGAAAGGATGACATGTCCACTAGATCTGCATACCAGGTCCTGCATGGCCAGAATCACCGATGCTCTCTCCTGCTTGATCTTGGCAATCAGTCGAGGGAGCAGAGGAAACGGTGGAAACACATAAGCCAGGTTGAAAGACCAGGGCGCTGCTAGAGTATCTATCAGTGTCGCCTTGGGATCCCTGGACCTGGATCCGTAACACGGAAGCTTGGCGTTCTGGCGAGACGCCATGAGATCCAGTTCTGGTTTGCCCCAACGGAGAATCAGTTGTGCAAATACCTCCGGATGGAGTTCCCACTCTCCCGGATGAAAAGTCTGACGACTTAGAAAATCCGCCTCCCAGTGCTCTACACCTGGGATATGGATAGCTGATAGGTGGCAAGAGTGAATCTCTGCCCAGTTAATTATTTTTGAAACTTCTAACATCTCTAGGGAACTTCTTGTTCTCCCTCAATGGTTGATGTAAGCTACAGTCGTGATGTTGACCGACTGAAATCTGATGTACCTCAGAGTTGCTAACTGAGGCCAAACCTGAAGAGCCTTGAATATCGCTCTTAGTTCCAGAATATTTATTGGAAGGAGAGACTCCTCCTGAGTCCACGATCCCTGAGCCTTCAGGGAGTTCCAGACTGCACCCCAACCTAGAAGGCTGGCATTTGTTGTTACAATAGTCCAATCTGGCCTGCGAAGGTCATACCTTTGGACAGATGGACCCGAGATAGCCACCAGGGAAGAGGATCCCTGGTCTCTTGGTCCAGATTCAGTTGAGGGGCCAAATCTGTGTAATCCCCGCTCCACTGACTGAGCCTGCATAGTTGCAGCGGTCTGAGATGTAAGCGTGCAAACGGCACTATGTCCATTGCCGCTACCATTAAGCCGATTACTTTCATACACTGAGCCACCAAAGGGCGCGGAATGGAATGAAGAACCCGACAGGAATTTAGAAGCTTTGATAACCTGGACTCCGTCAAGGTAAATTTTCATTTCTACAGAATCTATCAGAGTCCCTAGAAAGGAAACTCTTGTGAGTGGGGATAGAGAACACTTTTCCTCGTTCACTTTCCACCCATGCGACCTCAGAAATGCCAGTACTACGTCCGTATGAGACTTGGCAATTTGGAAGTTTGACGCCTGTATCAGGATGTCGTCTAAATAAGGGGCTACTGCTATGCCCCGCAGCCTTAGGACCGCCAAAAGCGACCCTAGAACCTTTGTAAAGATTCTTGGGGCTGTAGCTAATCCAAAAGGGAAGAGCTACAACTGGTAATGCCTGTCTTGAAAGGCATACCTGAGAAACCGATGATGATCTTTGTGTATCGGAATGTGAAGATAAGCATCCTTTAGATCCACTGTAGTCATATATTGACCCTCCTGGATCAGTGGTAGGATGGTACGAATAGTTTCCATCTTGAACGACGGAACTTTGAGGAATTTGTTTAAGATCTTTAGATCCATAATCGGTCTGAAGGTTCCCTCTTTTTTGGGAACCACAAACAGATTTGAGTAAAAACCCTGTTCCTGTTCCTCCTTTGGAACTGGATGGATCACTCCCATAACTAGGAGGTCTCGTACACAGTGTAAGAATGCCTCACTCTTTATCTTGTTTGCAGATAATTGTGAAAGGTGAAATCTCCCTTTTGGGGGGAAGCTTTGAAGTCCAGAAGATATCCCTGGGATATAATTTCCAACGCCCAGGGATCCTGAACATCTCTTGCCCACGCCTGGGCGAAGAGTGAAAGTCTGCCCCCTACTAGATCCGTTACCGGATAGGGGGTCGTTCCTTCATGCTGTCTTAGAGGCAGCAGCAGGCTTTTTGACCTGCTTACCTTTTTTCCAGGTCTGGTTTGGTCTCCAGACCGTCTTGGATTGAGCAAAAGTTCCCTCTTGTTTATTATTAGAGGAAGTTGATGCCGCACCTGCCTTGAAGTTTCGAAAGGCACGAAAATTAGACTGTTTGGCCCTAGATTTGGACCTGTCCTGAGGAAGGGCACAACCTTTTCCTCCCATGATATCAGCAATAATCTCCTTCAAACCAGGCCCGAATAGGGTCTGCCCCTTGAAGGGAATGTTAAGTAGCTTAGATTTTAAAGTCACGTCAGCTGACCATGATTTAAGCCATATCGCTCTGCGCGCCTGTATAGCAAAACCAGAATTCTTAGCCGTTAGTTTATTCAAATGAACAATGGCATCAGAAATAAAATAATTGGCTAGCTTAAGTGCTCTAAGTTTGCCAAGTATGTCATCCAATGGAGTCTCTACCTGTAAAGCCTCTTCCAGAGACTCAAACCAGTACGCCGCAGCAGCAGTGACAGGGGCAATGCATGCAATGGGCTGTAGGATAAAACCTTGTTGAATAAATATTTTTTTAAGGTAACCTTCTAATTTTTTATCCATTGGCTCTAAAAAAGCACAACTGTCCTCGACAGGGATAGTAGTACGCTTTACTAGAGTAGAAACTGCTCCCTCCACCTTAGGGACTGTCTGCCATAAGTCCCGTGTGGTGGCGTCTATTGGAAAACATTTTTCTAAAAATAGGAGGGGAAGAGAACGGCACACCTGGTCTATCCCATTCCTTATTAATAATTTCTGTAAACCTTTTAGGTATTGGAAAAACATCAGTACACACCTGCACTGCAAAGCATTTATCCAGTCTACAAAATTTCTCTGGCACTGCAATGGTATCACAGTCATTCAGAGCAGCTAAAACCTCCCTAAGTAACATGCGGAGGTGTTCAAGCTTAAATTTAAATGTAGAAATATTAGAATCAGGTATCTTTCCTGAGTCATTAACATCACCCACTGACTGAAGCTCTCCTTCCTCAGCTTCTGCATATTGTGAGGCAGTATCAGACATGGTTCTTAAAGCGTCAGTATGCTCTGCATTTTGTCTCACCCCAGAGCTATCTCGCTAACCTCTAAGTTCAGGTAGTCTGGCTAATACCGCTGACAGTGTATTATCCATGACTGCCGCCATGTCTTGTAAAGTAAACGCGATGGGCGCCCTAGATGTACTTGGCGTTATTTGAGCGTGAGTCCCTTGGGCGGGAGTCAAAGGGTCTGACACGTGGGGAGAGTTAGTCGGCATAACTTTCCCCTCGTCAGATTCCTCTGGTGATAATTTTTTTAAAAACAGAATATGATCTTTATTGCATAAAATGAAATCAGAACATTTGGTACACATTCTAAGAGGGGGTTCCACCATGGCTTTTAAACATAATGAACAAGGAGTTTCTTCTATGTCAGACATGTTTATACAGACTAGCAATGAGACTAGCAAGCTTGGAAAACACTTTAAATCAAGTTAACAAGCAAATATAAAAAACGGTACTGTACCTTTAAGAGAAACAAATTTTGTCAGAATTTGAAAAACAGTGAAAAAATGCAGTAAATCAAACGAATTTTTTACAGTGTATGTAATAGGCTAGCAGAGCATTGCATCCACTTGCAAATGGATGATTAACCCCTTAGTTCAAAAAAACGGATCAAAAAAACGAAATAGATGGGGTTTTTTTGGGTTTTTTTTGTTTGTTTTTTAACAGTCACAACCAACTGCCACAGCAAGCTGTGGTCCTACCTTCCCCAATAAACGACTTTGGAAAGCCTTTGAGCCCTTTAGAGATGTCCTATAGCATACAGGGGACTCCTGAGGGAAGCTGGATGTCACAGTTTGTAATTTTAACTGCACCAACTGTAACTTTTATACTATAACAGTGGAAAGCCTCAGTAAAACTGTTTCTAGTCAAAATTTAAGCCAGCCATGTGGAAAAAACTAGGCCCCAATAAAGTTTTATCACCAATGCATATATAAAAACGATTAAACATGCCAGCAAACGTTTATATTGCAATATCATAAGGGTATTACCCCTGGGAGTAAGCATGATACCAGTCGTTATTAAATCACTGTATTCAGGCTTAACTTACATTAATCCGGTATCAGCAGCATTTTCTAGTGTTTTCCATCTCTAGAAAAAATTATAACTGCACATACCTGATAGCAGAATAAACTGCACGCCATTCTCTCGCTGAAGTTACCTCATCTGTGTAATCCCCTCAGACATATGTGAGAATAGCAATGGATCTTAGTTACAACCTGCTAAGATCATAGAAACCTCAGGCAGATTCTTCTTCTATTTACTGCCTGAGATAAAATAGCACAACTCCGGTACTATTTAAAAATAACAAACTTTTGATTGAAGAAAATAAACTAACTATATTTAACCACTCTCTCCTACAACATCCTAGCTTGTTGAGAGTTGCAAGAGAATGACTGGCTATGACAGTTAGGGGAGGAGCTATATTACAGCTCTGCTGTGGGTGTCCTCTTGCAACTTCCTGTTGGGAATGAGAATATCCCACAAGTAATGGATGATCCGTGGACTGGATACACCTTACAAGAGAAACCCTTGTCCGTGTTCCGACCGCGGAACTGGGTGGATCACTCCCATTAGTAAAAGGTCTTGTACACAGCGTAGAAACGCCTCTTTCTTTATCTGGTTTGTTGACAACCTTGAAAGGTGAAATCTCCCTTGTGGAGGAGAAGCTTTGAAGTCCAGAAGATATCCCTGAGATATGATCTCCAACGCCCAGGGATCCTGGACATCTCTTGCCCAAGCCTGGGCGAAGAGAGAGAGTCTGCCCCCCACTAGATCCGTTTCCGGATCGGGGGCCCTCACTTCATGCTGTCTTAGGGGCAGCAGCAGGTTTTCTGGCCTGCTTGCCCTTGTTCCAGGTCTGGTTAGGTTTCCAGCCTTGTCTGTAGCGAGCAACAGCTCCTTCCTGTTTTGGAGCAGAGGAAGTTGATGCTGCTCCTGCCTTGAAGTTACGAAAGGCACGAAAATTAGACTGTCTAGCCCTAGGTTTGGCTCTGTCTTGAGGCAGGGCATGGCCTTTACATCCCGTAATATCAGCGATAATTTCTTTCAAACCGGGCCCGAATAAAGTCTGCCCCTTGAAAGGTATGTTAAGTAATTTAGATTTAGAAGTTACATCAGCTGACCAGGATTTTAGCCACAGCGCTCTGCGTGCCTGAATGGCGAATCCGGAATTCTTAGCCGTAAGTTTAGTTAAATGTACTACGGCATCAGAAATAAATGAATTAGCTAGCTTAAGGGTTTTAAGCTTGTGTGTAATCTCATCTAATGGCGCTGAGTCAAGGGTCTCTTCCAGAGACTCAAACCAAAATGCTGCCGCAGCCGTGACAGGCGCAATGCATGCAAGGGGTTGCAATATAAAACCTTGTTGAACAAACATTTTCTTAAGGTAACCCTCTAACTTTTTATCCATTGGATCTGAAAAGGCACAGCTATCCTCCACCGGGATAGTGGTACGCTTAGCTAAAGTAGAAACTGCTCCCTCCACCTTAGGGACCGTTTGCCATAAGTCCCGTGTGGTGGCGTCTATTGGAAACATTTTTCTGAATATAGGAGGGGGTGAGAAAGGCACACCGGGTCTATCCCACTCCTTAGTAACAATTTCAGTAAGCCTCTTAGGTATAGGAAAAACGTCAGTACTCGTCGTTACCGCAAAATATTTATCCAACCTACACATTTTCTCTGGGATTGCAACTGTGTTACAATCATTCAGAGCCGCTAACACCTCCCCTAGCAATACACGGAGGTTTTCCAGCTTAAACTTAAAATTTGAAATGTCTGAATCCAGTTTATTTGGATCAGATCCGTCACCCGCAGAATGAAGCTCTCCGTCCTCATGTTCTGCAAATTGTGACGCAGTATCAGACATGGCCCTAGCATTATCAGCGCACTCTGTTCTCACCCCAGAGTGATCTCGTTTACCCCTAAGTTCTGGCAATTTAGACAAAACTTCAGTCATAACATTAGCCATGTCTTGTAGAGTGATTTGTAATGGCCGCCCTGATGTACTTGGCGTTACAATATCACGCACCTCCTGAGCGGGAGATGCAGGTACTGACACGTGAGGCAAGTTAGTCGGCATAACTTCCCCCTCGCTGTCTGGTGAATGTTGCTTAACATGTACAGATTGACTTTTATTTAAAGTAGCATCAATGCAATTAGTACATAAATTTCTATTGGGCTCCACCTTGGCTTTTGAACATATTGCACAAAGAGATTCCTCTGTGTCAGACATGTTTAACAAACTAGCAATTAGACTAGCAAGCTTGGAAATACTTTTCAACTAAATTTACAAGCAATATGCAAAACGTTACTGTGCCTTTAAGAAGCACAGAAAAACTGTCACGGTTGAATAACAATAAACCGGATTAGTTATAGAAACCAAATTTTCACAGTAAAAGCATAAATTTAGCAAAGGATTGCACACATTAGCAATGGATGATTAACCCTTAATATCAGAAAAAACGTATAACAATTGAAAATATAAGCGTTTTTATCACAGTCAAAGCAGTCTCACAGGTCTGCTGTGAGTGATTACCTCCCTCAAAACTAGTTTTGAAGACCACTGAGCTCTGTGGAGACGTCCTGGATCATGCAGGGAGAAAAAGGCAGACTGTGACTGAATTTCTGATGCGTAGTAAAAGCGCCAAAATAGGCCCCTCCCACTCACAATACAACAGTGAGGGAAGCTCAGTAAACTGTTTTAATTTAAAACAAACGACAGCCATGTGGAAAATAATGCCCAAAACAATTTTTCACCAAGTACCTCAGATAATTAAACGATTTAACATGCCAGCAAACGTTTAAAATCTAATTTATGAAATGTCATTAAAAGCCTGCTGCTAGTCGTTCACACTGCAAGTTAGGCTAAAAGTTATATGCATACAGTATTTTCCCAGTGAAGTGCCATTCCCCAGAAATACTTAAGTGTAAACATACATACATATCAGCCTGATACCAGTTGCTACTACTGCATTTAAGGCTGTACTTACATTATATCGGTATTAGCAGTATTTTCTCAGTCAATTCCATTCCTTAGAAAATAATATACTGCAACATACCTCTTTGCAGGTGAACCTGCCCGCTGTCCCCTGATCTGAAGTTACCTTACTCCTCAGAATGGCAGAGAACAGCAAATGGATCTTAGTTACGTCCGCTAAGATCATACAAGAAAAACTCAGGTAGATTCTTCTTCAAATTCTGCCTGAGAAGAAAAACAACACACTCCGGTGCCGTTTTAAAATAACAAACTTTTGATTGAAGATATAAAAACTAAGTTTAATCACCACAGTCCTCTCACACATCCTATCTATTAGTTGGGTGCAAGAGAATGACTGGGTGTGACGTAGAGGGGAGGAGCTATATAGCAGCTCTGCTTGGGTGATCCTCTTGCACTTCCTGTTGGGGAGGAGTTAATATCCCATAAGTAATGGATGACCCGTGGACTGACTACACTTAACAGGAGAAAAAAGAGGCGGACCCTAATCTGAGGGCACCACAGCCTACAAAAACCTTTCTCCTGAAGGCTGCTTCAGCTGAAGCAAAAACATCAAACTTGTAAAATTTTGAAAATTTAGAAAAAGTATGTAAGCAGGACCAGCCACCTTACAAATCTGATCTATAGAGGCCTCGTTCTTAAAGGGCCAAGAGGAAGCCACTGCTCTAGTAGAATGAGCCATAATTCGCTGAGGAGGTTTAAGTCCCACTGTCTCATAAGCCAAGTGGATAACACTCCTTAACAAAAAAGATAAGGAAGTCGAAGAGACCTTGTGTGATGTCTGAAATAAAAGTGAGTATCTAAGTGAACCACAGCTGCTGAGATCAATGTAATCTTAGTAAGTGTGTTTGCAGAGATTGTTATTTGGGTGGTAACATCAATTACAACATATGTAAAGTGAGAACCCACAGTTAATCAATGCAGTTTAATAGTTGGTGAAGGATGCTGTGGATATACTATAGCTGCCACATGTGAATAAATCACTGAACAAATGCAGCAGCATAAGCACAACAAGTCACCAATGAAAAAGGTGTTAACACAGAGAAAAAACTAACAACTGAGGTGTAATTAGTATGACACTGATTAGATCGATCACAGTGTAGTATAATGTATGAAGTGTATATTGCTGAAACATATAACAGGTAAGTGGCTGAATGAGGTACCTGAGCAGTTAAGGCTTAACTGCAGGGAAAAGAACTTAGTGCGAGCAAACAGACTCAGTCCACGAGATGCGGCAAGGTTCGCGTGTGACGTCACCGCTCTGATACTTCCGGGATTAGTGAAACAGCTGACAGGCGGCTTAGAGTTCCGTAGCTGATCAGAGAGTTCTGAGGTTGCTTCAAAGGAGGCTGGGAAGGAGTGCAGACTATGCAAACCACAATCCAATACCAAGCAAAGAGTAGTGTGGGAGGAGGCCTTTTATAGGCTGGATGTCAGACTATTAAAGAAACAGTACTATTTGCTAGTGAGTAAATTCAATAACTGCATAAAAGAGCAGATGAATAGCTGTGAACATGACAGGACTCCCCCCCCCAAGGAGCCACTCCGGGGCTCAGGAATGGGGTCTATCAGGATTCCTCTGATGGAACCGGGAAATGAGTCGAGGGGCCGAGATATTAGTGGCAGGTTCCCAGGAATCATCCTCTTCAGCATACCCTTTCCACCTTATGAGATATTGCAGGATGCCACGGTAGATTCTGGAATACAGAATGGAGTGAACCTCATATTCGATGTTAGGGTCAACAGATACCTGCGGTAGAGGATGTTGGGAAGAGCCCCCCCCGAACCGTCCGGTATGGTTTCAGGAGGGAGACATGAAATGTCGGATGAATTTTGAGGTTATTAGGCAGTTGAATACGCACAGCATTGTCATTGATGATTCTGATGATAGGAAAAGGTCCTATATATAATGGAGAGAGTTTCTTGGACGGAGTGTTCAGGCGCAGATTCTTGGTAGACAACCAGACAAGATCTCCAAGGGAGTAATGGGGAGCAGGGGTTCTACTCATGTCATAATATTTTTTATGTATCCGTTTGGCTTCCTCAATTGCATTACGTACAGTGATGAAATTTGAAGCTATAGTTTGGGTTAAATCGCTGATATGAACTGAGTTGTCGTTTCCTGGTAGAACTTGTAAAGATGGATGATAACCATAGTTAGTAAAGAATGGTGTTTGCTTAGTTGTGGCATGGATGGTGTTATTGAAAACAAACTCCGCGTAAGGGAGTAGAGTTGACCAAGATTCCTGGTTGTAATGACAGTAAGTCCGTAGAAATTGTTCAACCCATTGGTTACACCTTTCCGTTTGACCATTGGTCTGAGGATGATATGCTGATGAGAGCTTTTTTTTAATCGAAAATGATTTACAAAATTCTGCCCAAAGATTGCCGGTAAATTGCGATCCGCGGTCTGTGAGAATCCTTTGTGGTAATCCATGTAGCTTGAAAACATGGGTAAGGGGAACTTGTATGGTTTCAGCAGCTGTTGGTAATTTGTGATATGGAATGAGATGTATCATTTTACTAAACAAATCTACAACCACTATTATGGTGGTGTTGTTAGAAGATCTGGGTAGGTCAACAATGTAGTCCATTGCGATATCAAGCCATGGTCTGTTGGGTGTAGAAATTGGTAACAACAATCCATAGGGTGACTGTTTTGTTCGTTTTGAAGTGGCACAAACTGAACAGCTGTTAATATAGTCTGAGATGTCGTTAGTCATGTTGGGCCACCAGTATGATCTTTTTATCATCTCCTGTGTTTTAACCATGCCACTGTGGCCAGCTAAACGTGAATCGTGAGCAGAATGCAACAGGGTTGCTCTTATGGATGAAGGTACATATAATTTACCCTGATGATGGTATAGGGCATCAGAGTTTAGTTGTAATAAATGTAGAGGTTTCGTTGTATCCTTTTGTTGTTCTCGGCGCAATAAGGGAATGGAATCTATTAGAAAGAGTAGAAATTTGTCTTCAGGTATCACAGACTGGGGTGAGTGGGTGTAACAATCTTTTGGTGGTAATCGTGATAGTGCGTCTGCCTTCCGATTTTTTGCAGCAGGTCTGTAGGTTATAAGAAAGTCGAATCTAGAAAAATAAAGATTCCAACGAACCTGTCTGGCTGTAAGAGTTTTGGTAGACTTCAAGTATTGTAGGTTACGTCATCTGTATATACTATGGTTGGGTATGTAGCTCCCTCGAGTAGATGTCGCCACTGTTCAAAGGCTACCTTTATGGCTAGAAGTTCTTTATCACCAACTGGGTAGTGTGACTCCGGTATAGTTAGACATCTTGAGAAATAAGCAACAGGATGAAGTGGCTTTTGTAACTGTTCTCTCTGAGATAAAACTGCTCCAATTGCCAGGTCAGAAGCATCTACCTCTAGTATGAACTGTAATTGAGTGTTAGGGTATCGTAGTATTGGTGCTGATGTGAATTTCTTTTTTAGAAGATCAAAAGAGGATTGTGTTTCTTGTGTCCAAAGAAATTTGTTATCTTTTGTGAGGTTAGTTAACGGTTTTGCGACTGAGGCAAAGTTGTGTATAAACTTGCGATAAAAATTCGCAAAACCAAGAAAACTTTGGACTTGTTTTTTGTTGGTGGGTTTGGGCCAATTGAGTATGGTTTGTATTTTTGTGTTGTCCATCTGTATGCCATGTTCAGAAATCTGATAACCTAGAAAGGTAATGTTATGCGAGTTAAATATGCATTTTTCTGCTTTTGCATAAAGAGAATGACTTCATAGTCTGGAGAGTACCTGTCTGACATGGTTCACATGTTCAGAAGGTGTTTTTGAAAATATCAGAATGTCATCCAGGTAAATGACAACGAAGACATCCAGAATGTCTCTGAATATATCATGTATGAAGTGTTGAAAGGTGGCTGGGGCGTTACAAAGGCCGAATGGCATGACGGTGTACTCGTAAAGACCATATCGAGTACGGAACGCCATCAGCCATTCGTCCCCAGCCCTCATACGGATGAGATTATAAGCCCCCCTTAAGTCTAGCTTAGTGAATATGTTTGATCCTTCAAGCCTTTCTATTAATTGAGGAATGAGGGGTAAGGGATAGCGGTTTTTTATAGTGATTTTATTCAGTTACCTATAATCTACAATAGGTCTTAAAGTCCCGTCCTTGTTGGTTGAAGGACGTATGAACCCCTTCTTTAAATTGTCGTCAAGATAAGTTTTTAGGTGTT